>NC_057807.1:496181715-496195628 GCF_018294505.1 Triticum aestivum | reverse complement strand
CGCCGCGCAACGCTCATTGTTCATCCAATAAATCGGCTTTAGTTAGCAGCAGTAGCGAAGGAATCGCTCCATCGGGTTCAGTTAACAACCATCGATCGATCGCTCGAGTTCAGTGACGCGTATCCTGCAGTGCAATCGCTCGGGTTCAGTTAGAGCCCAACGCCTCACTCGGGTTCAGTTAGAGCCAACGCCTCACACGTGTACGAGAGAAACGCGCATCGCTCGGCCCCCGACCTCCCACCGTAACCGGCAACTCCCCGAAATTTTCCTCCCCCTCGCTTCTACCACGGTTTTTTCCGTCATGGACGGCCCAAAGAATGTCATGCAGCTGCGTCTTCGGCCGCCCAGGATGAAAAGCCCATTTCTGTCATGATTTTTTGTCATAGAAGTAGGAGCCCACCACATCTATGATGATACCGGGTTTTGTCACAATTATCGTCATAGAAGTGTCATATGTATGACAGGAAAAAAATTCGTTCGGCCCAAAATGTCACGGATGTGTCTTTTTTTTGTAGTGCAGGTTATGTATTCACTGTTGGTGGTTGTGCCGTGAGTTGGAGGGTAACGTTGCAGCTAGTAGTTTCCCAGTCTACCACTGAAGCATAATACATGGCTATTGCAGAAGCATGTAAAGAATCAGTTTGACTGAAAGGTTTGTATGCTGAGCTTTGTGGAGATAATTCTTGCATTAACTTGTTTTGTGACAGTTAGAGTGCATTTACCTTACTGAGGATCAGATGTTCCATGAGAGAACAAAGCACATTGATGTCAAATATCATTATGATCGAGACATTGTTGAGCAAGGTAAACATAAAGTATGCAAGATTAGTACTCATGATAATCCTGCTGATATGTTGACAAAGCCAGTTCCTGTTGCTAAGTTTGAGCTTTGCTCAGACTTAGTTGGTATAACTCATTAGCCCTAGTGGTTGTTTGGCGCCGAAAGTGTTTTCTTTGTTGTTCAGGGAGGAGGTTCTCATTCATGCTACAAGATGGAATTTGTCTCAAGGTGGAGTTTGTTATGTTATGCTCCAAATTCAAGTATAAAGAGGGAGGCTAACTTCTGATGAGCGAGCGGAGTGAGGCCCGTTGCCGGTGTTATATATACCTCTTGTAAGCCGCCGCACGGGATAAGTTGATCAGTTGTAAATCACCGGCGTTTGTAACCTCCGCCGATATAGTGAAGTTTGGTTGGCTGGCGCCCGTGGTTTTTTCCCCTTCGTGTTGGAGGGGTTTTCCACGTTAAAATCTCGTGTCCCTTGCTTGTTCTTCGTTCTTCTTTGAGTTGATTGCTTGTCGTATCTCTAACAGGGGTGGGAGGGGTAGAAGCGGCCGCTGAAGTAGATCTAGCAAGGTGGACGATGGCACCATTGAATAGGCTATGGTACAGTGGTGGATGGACATTATACGGTTTTGAGAGGGGGGAGGGGTAGAAGCACCGATGAACTAAGAACGACGCGGAGTGAGGAGCTCTGGTGTTGTGGAGGAGTAATTTTTGCGGGAAGGGGGGAGTGGGTGAGAAAATGAGGATTGTTAAGGTGTCACATGGTGGGGGAGAACAAGAATTTACCAAAGCAGCCCCACTTTTTTATGTAGTGTGCATTTTTTTTCTCATACCCAAGATAGAAGGGGAATTTTGTGTGCTCCAATCGAAATCGCGAAATATTTCGATGGAGTAGATTTTGCAGTCGGTGGGATATTTCGTATCTAATTCAACTTGTTTTGGACAGTGATGCAACAGGAACACGATGACCCGTGACTGTGTGCACGGAGCACACTTCATATCGTGGATTTGTCACGGCAGATGTCCTAGTGAAAGGACTTAGTCGTGGAGCCATCGCCACGGGTTTACTTGAAGGGGTTAAAGCGGACACAAAGACACGAGGGTTTTATACTAGTTCGGCCCCTTCGATGAAGGTAAAGCCTACGTCTAGTTGTGATGGAATTGATATGGTCTCGATGGCTAGGGAGCAAACAAGCTTCGCCCAGGCTCGAGTTGTCGTTGTCTGTCCTGAACTGCCGCCGGGTCGTCCCCTTATATACACGGGTGACGCCCGTCGGTCCATAGAGTCCCAACCGGTTCATACTCGTATCCCGGTTGGTATCTCTCTATTCCTAACTTACAATACAAGTTATACATCAGGTCGGTTTACGGCTACAGATTCTAAACCGACTATAGGCCTTGGGCCTTCATCTGCTTATATCACTAATGAAGTTAACCCGGCCCAAGTAGGCCGGTTTACGCCTAGTGGTAATATCCCCAACATTAGGCCCCAGATTGATTTGAACTGGTTCATGTCAATCCTTCACAAAATATTGTGTCTTGGACATCTTCTGGTAATTGGTAAACCGCCATGTTGTCATCATTTCTGGTTGTTGTAAACCGGCATGACGTCATCATGAAATTTGTCATTTATAACGCCCTCTTTTAACGGCAGCTCCTGGATCCGCGCGCTTGACCTAACTCTGTTGCCTTATAAATAAGACCGAATGGTCATCTCCTTTCTTTTCCCCTCATCTCTTCTTCTTCGTCTTCCTCACGTCGCCAGCCTTGGAGCTCCGCCGCCACCGTCGACCTCTGCTTCGTCTTGGGCCGCTGCATCAACCTGAGCGCACCAGAGCACTGCGGTATCGTTCCGCATCTTCTCCGTTCCCAGTAAGCTTTCTCCTCTTCTTGACCTAGATCTGTTCTTAGGGTTCCATGTTCGTGCTGTGTTCGTCACTTGCTCATACTTGTATTCCGACTCTTGGATGAATATGTAAACTCCCGTTGTGTTCAGTAGTGATCTTTAAGCATCCGCCTGTTATTTCTTATCTAAGCCCATAGATCTCACGCACATACCCGGTCAATGGTTCACTTCCGTTCCGCCTTACTCTTCGGAATATTTCCTGTTTTTGTGAGCTCGCTGTAGATCCGTGGCTGTAATAAGATCTTGTGAAACCTGTTTCTGTATACCTAGTTGTCTATAGCTTCAATTTCTTCCGATGCTTAGGTCAGGCGGTTTAACTTATCATAGAAAAAAGTTACTAAACCGGTGTATACCATTAGTCCCCTGGTTGAACCGCCAGAATCCACATGATGCCGCATTATGGAAGACCGGTTTATCGTAGTTTAGATCAACACCTTCTTTTACCCAGCGTGTTCTTGAACCGGATCATCTATTTCTTGTAGATCTCGCCATGGCCAAACAAGTGTATGAGTGCAATTGGGTTCCTTCTCGCGTCACGGAATCACAGTTGGACGATCTAGTCTTGATCGGCGCTTTAGACAGTAAAGATACGATCCACTGGAGGGTTCCTGGAAATGAATGTCCACCTACCCCCCAGGAAGGAGAGGTTGTGGTCTTTGCAGATCACTTGGCCCGGGGCTTCAAACTGCCCGGCTCTAAATTTTACCGGGATGTGTTAGCCAATTTTCAGCTCCGTCCACAGGATATTGGCCCCAACTCTGTTACCAATCTATGCCACTTTCAAGTGCTCTCTGAGGTATACTTTCAAGAGGATCCTTCAGTCGAATTGTTTAGAGACCTCTTTCATTTAAACCGTCGCACTGAATTCACCGACGGCCCCAACACTGAATTGGGTGGTATGGCCATTCAGAAGAGGAAGGAAATCACTTATCCCCACGTCAAACTCCATACTCACCCCAAGGAGTGGAATGCAACTTGGTTTTATTGCAAGGATACCTCCCCTGACAATGAAAATCCCTTGCCTGGTTTCCGTCCGGAACGGCTTAGCAACACGCACCCTTTTCCACAAAGACTAAGCGCCAAGGAAAGAATTAAATATGCTCCGCAACTGTCCAAGCTCCGAGCTTTTATGGCCAACGGCTTAACGGGAATAGATCTTGCACGCTGTTGGATATCATGGAGCATACTGCCTCTGAGCCGGCGCTCCAATTTGATGTGCAAGTATACTGATAGTGTCGATGACCCACTCCGACACACTAAAATCCAACTCCCCGATGACGAAGTCACAGAATCTGTGAAAAAGATGCTGAATGAACCGGAGCACCTCTGTGCTCAAACCAGTCTGCCTCCTTACTGCACCACCAACAAACCGCCAGCGGTAATATTTTAATTGCTCTATTGTTGAACCGGTTACTGCTTTATATGTTTGACATTTAATTACTGCTGATCCAGGGCGATAATCCGTTTTGGAGCAAGAAACTTCCTCAAGACAAAACGGAGAAAGCAGGGCGGCCAATCCGTCCCAAGACCAAGGTTATTAAGAAGCCAGCTCATAAGAGAAAAACCACCGCTTCATCTGATCCAGCTATTGATGATGATGTGGGTAACCCGGACCTTGAGGTAGAACTTGACTCGCTTGGCTTATTTTTTACATGCCTTATTGATGATGATGCTTGTCAGGATGACGCTGAAGCCAGCAATGCGGAATTCGTTGAGGTAACTATTCTCTCTTCCGATTCAGAAATCATGCCTTTGCCAAAACTTCGACAAGCAAACCGGAAAGTTAAATTTTCTCATCCTCTTGCTTATTTGGATCCTAAATTTCATATGAAGATTCAGCAACATGAAGTTCGCCGCACAACCCGGCACAGTGGCCAGGTAGTTACCTCCACCGGTTTACCAAACAGTCCGGTTCAAAAACGCCGCTCCGAGGTCTCTGACCTTTTTGTTGATTTACATCCTAAAGCGGGTTCCTTCCGTCAACCTCTTAACCCATCCGACTCCAATTATCAGGTTACTTCTCATTCATCTTCTGGTGAATCGTCGGCCACTCAGCTGCCACCGTTAAAAACGGTTCTTGGGTAAGCTAAGCTAAACATATGCTTCCAGTACACTGTGTAATGGCTTATGCTTTTCCTTGACTCTTTGGTTTTCTTTCAGGGCCAAACCTAAACCGAGCAAGAAAGCCCGCCTGGATAAAGCGGCCGAAGAGGATGTAGCCCAAGAACATGACAAAACGCCAGATCTTGAGGCATTTGCTCCTGAGGATATTCCCAATGATCCTCCTTTACAAGACGATGCTATTCCCGAAGAGAGGCCTATTAATACTTCAGTCTCTGCTGACCCGCCTATCAGCTCCGTCCGGATTGAGAAATCCCACGGTCCTGTTGACAAATTGATCACACTAACACAAACCGGCGAGTCCAAAGATGATGATGTTGTGATTACCGGTGTAGGCCGCTTTGAACCCGGGAATCCTGTCACCTTAACCAAGCATACCATAAAAGAGGATTTTTTCCGCTCTGAATAAAGAAAAATGGGATGTTGAACTGGAGATATATGCTGCTCTGAGCGCCCAAGATCTTCATTCCGGCTATCTAAACCGGCTTTATACTAGCCGTGACTGTGAAGCTGGTCTAGTAAAAATGATGAGGGATAAATTTGAGGTAACTTACTTCTTTACTGCCTGCCTTTGCACCAATCCTCCTAGCCCCCAAGGGTCGGTTTGTAGCCTTCGTCAAACCGGGACTTGAATATGATCCTCAACACTTTTGAAATCCATTAATATAGCCCCCAAGGGCCGGTTTAACTTAGCAGAATTAGACCGGGGCTCAGACAGAAAAACTATCCTTAGAACATAATTTGATCAAATAGCCATTAGCCCCCAAGTGCCAAGTTGAATACCTGTATTGAGCTTGGGACTTCGCAATCTAATAACTTGATGAAAATTGAAGGTGCATTAGCCCCCAAGTATCAGGCGTATAACTTTGTTTATGTGGTTGATACTTCAATTTCTTTGGACCGTTTGTTTGAAAGCTAAATGCTGTCTGTATGCAGGCTGAGGTGAGAATCAAGGAGGACCGGATTGTCGATTTGCAGGAGGCCTTGAAAACCCAACAGGCTGAAACAGACAAGGCAAAGGAAGAACTAACCAGCGCCTTGAGCACCGCTGAACAGCTGAAGAAGGGCTTCAAGAAAGAGCGGGCTAATTGGGCCACTGAGAAGGCCGCTTTAACCAAAAGAGCGGAAAATGCTGAAGCTGCCCTTAAACCGGTGGTGGATGAACTTACGGCCGTAAAGCAGCAAATACACTCCATGACCGCTGCAATCTTTGGTAAGCTCTTTTTAACTTCTGTGATAATTTGAACCTGCTGTAATGTAAATCCGGTGTGAGACTGTCCCTGTATTGTTGTAGGCACACGCATTGGGCACTTAGGAAATGATGTGCGGAAGAAACTGAAGGCTGCCTACACCTTAGTGGAACAATTATATACCGGAGCCCAACAGATCATCACCACAGCCTCTCATAACAACCCGGCACCTTCTTTAATCCAGGACACTCTTAACAGGTTGTCGATGCTTCCGGCCCGGATGGAGGAGCTGAAGAAATCTGCTACTCGAACCGGAGCTATTAACGCTTTGATCCGGGCGAAGGCATGGGTGCCAGATTTCGACCCTGTGGAAGCATCTCAAGGCTATCCCAGCCTGAAGGAAGACGGCTCTGAATTTGACGAAGAGGATTTAAGGGAAATAAACCGTGCAGTGCGCCCTCTGGCTTGTCAGCTAGCTGAAGAGGCAGACTTGACGCATTATCAAGCACAATACAATGACCAGAACAAGCGAGTGCCTGCCCCAACTCTTGAAGCGGAGAATCTGATCCCTCCAATCCGTAAGCATACTTACGCTCCTGATATTGAACCGTCTTCCCTAATCCATGAAGAGGTTGTTTTCCAAGCTTTAATGGGAATCGACTGGACCACTGTTGATTTCCAGCCAATGGGTAGAGACGAGGAAGCTGAAGTGGCGGATGATGAGGAGCAGGCTTGAACCGGAAGCCGGTTTGGATAGCTGTCTTTGGCATCTTTCCAAAAGAACAACGATCTTATTTGGGCACCGTGCTGCCTTGTAATAGAATAGTTAATACTTTTGCCTTGAATATGCCTTCGCGCATAAGTACTGAAGCTTTTGTTCGAAAAACTTCAATTCATATTTCCTGCCATGTCTGGGCATGAAGCTGGCTTAGCCAAGCTTGAAGCAGAGGTTTTATAAACCATTACCGTCAATAAGGGGGGAGAAAACAGCTCCCGTAAAAGAAAAGGTAAACCGGGCATACTTCTCCGGATTAAAGGGGAATCAAATCCATCGGCTGAACCGGAAAAAGGGTGTTTGCTGACATAAAAGAAATCCAACAAAAACAAAGAACAAACAAACCATGAAAATAACATGGAAGCAAGGCAATGATAAAAACCATTTGCAAAAAATATGCTATACTGAGCTGATCAGATGGTGTTACCATGGTCGGACAGGACCAAGCCCCCAATAGGAGTGACAATGATTCAAGTCAGCCAGGTCCCCAAATGATTCGTGGCATATATGCCAGATCAAGAGGCGTGGCAATGGTTCGGGTTCGACCAAGCCCCCAAGTGATTTTGTGGCCTTAGGCCGATCAAGAGGCGTGACTGGTTCAGACGTGACCATGTCCCCAAGTGATCTGGTGGCTGTCGCCTATCAAAAGGTGTCGCGTTGGTTCGGACACAACCAAGGCCCCAAGTGATATATAAAAAGCAAATGTCAAGGGGAAAACCGGAGGCCGCTTTAAAAACAGAACCACTCCAGGTAACCACGCATGATAAGAAAGACAGAGACCCCGCTTTAGCTGAGGCTCCGGTTTTATTATATCAAAGATAATATATACACTGTCATGATATGTACATAGATAGAGCCGATGGCTCAAGTGTAGTAAGGCCGAAGATGAGCTATATTCCACGGCCTGTTGGTCTCCTCCTCTGATGTACGTGAGTCTTTATGCTCTCGAATATCAATCAGATAGTACGACCCGTTGTGCAAATTCTTGCTGACCATGAAAGGTCCCTCCCAAGGTGGGGATAACTTGTGCATATCCGTCTGATCTTGGATGAGTCGAAGCACCAAATCTCCTTCTTGAAAAGTTCTGGTTCTAACCCGGCGACTGTGATAGCGACGAAGATCTTGCTGGTAAATCACCGAACGGGCAGCCGCTATATCACGCTCCTCGTCCAATAGGTCCAAAGCGTCTTGCTGTGCTGTCTCATTGTCCGCTTCAACATAAGCTGCCACACGAGGCGAATCGTGCCGGATATCACTAGGGAGAACTGCCTCTGCTCCATATACCATGAAAAATGGTGTGTATCCTGTGGACCGGTTTGGCGTAGTATTGATACTCCATAACACAGATGGTAGCTCTTCAACCCAACATCTTGGTGTTCTTTGCAATGGGACCATAAGCCGGGGTTTGATGCCTCGCAAGATTTCCTGATTAGCTCGTTCTGCCTGTCCATTGGACTAGGGGTGTGCCACTGACGACACGTCAAGTCGGATGTGCTCATGTTCACAAAACTCCTTCATAGCGCCCTTGGATAAATTGGTACCATTGTCAGTAATGATACTGTGTGGAAAACCAAACCGGAAAATCACCTTTTTGATGAACTGCACTGCTGTTGCTGCATCACACTTGCTGACAGGCTCCGCTTCAACCCACTTGGTAAATTTGTCAACTGCCACCAAAAGGTGGGTTTTCTTATCCTTGGATCTTTTAAAAGGTCCGACCATATCCAGCCCCCAAGTTGCAAACGGCCACGTTATTGGGATCATCCTCAATTCTTGAGCCGGCACATGAGAACGCCTTGAAAATTTCTGACATCCATCACACCGTTTAACCAAGTCCTCCGCGTCAGCATGCGCTGTCAACCAGTAGAACCCGTGACGAAACGCCTTTGCTACCAGAGACTTTGAACCGGCATGATGTCCACAATCCCCTTCATGGATTTCTCTTAATATTTCACAGCCTTCCTCAGGAGAAACACAACGTTGAAACGCCCCTGATACACTGCAATGATGCAATTCACCATTAACAATCGTCATAGACTTGGATCGCCGGAGTATCTGCCTGGCTAGAATCTCATCCTCTGGTAACTCCCCCCGGTTCATGTACGTAAGATAAGGAACCGTCCAATCCGGAATAGCATGCAGTGCTGCCACCAATTGAGCCTCTGGATCAGGAATAGCCAAATCCGCTTCACCTGGGAGCTGGACTGACGGGTTGTGCAACACGTCCAGAAAGACATTAGGCGGGACCGGTTTGCGCTGAGAACCCAACCGGCTTAAAGCGTCCGCCGCTTCATTCTTCCGACGGTCCACATGATCCACTTGATAACCCTTGAAACAACCCGCAATATTATCCACCTCCCGACGATATGCAGCCATGAGCGGGTCCTTAGAATCCCAAGTGCCAGACACCTGTTGAGCCACGAGGTCTGAGTCACCGAAGCACTTAACCCGGCTTAAGTTCATCTCTTTAGCCATCCGGAGACCATGGAGCAAGGCTTCGTACTCAGCTGCATTATTAGTACAAGGGAACATTAAGCAGAGAACATAACAAAACTTATCACCTCGTGGGGAAGTTAATACGACTCCAGCCCTCGAGCCTTCCAGTTGCCTGGATCCATCAAAATGAATAGTCCAATATGTGTGATCCGACTTCTCCTCTGGTGCTTGTAACTCCGTCCAATCATTGATGAAATCAACAAGTGCTTGAGACTTCACCGCCGTCCGAGGTACATACTTCAGTCCGTGCGGCCCAAGCTCTATAGCCCACTTGGCAATCCGGCCAGTCGCCTCCCGGTTCTGTATGATGTCACCCAAGGGAGCTGAACTGACCACTGTGATGGGGTGCCCTTGAAAATACTGCTTCCACTTCCGACTGGCCATGAAAACACCATAGACCAGCTTCTGCCAATGCGGATACCTTTGCTTGGATTCAATAAGCACTTCGCTGATATAATAAACCAGCCGCTGAACCGGATACTTATCTAGTTGACCCTAAAAAAAGACAATAACTCGCATGATGCAACGAGAATTTGGTACGATCATACAGGCGCATGGCCGATCATATGGTGTAAATGAGACACGTTCATAAACAACACAGTATATGCTATGCCTATGTATTTCTCATAAAAAATAATAATGTTGTGCCATTGGTTGTTTATTGTAAACTAAATACATGGACATGTTAGTTTCAAATATATTGTACAATAACAATCGGTAATATCCGTTTAATTGAAATATAAATATTAAAGTCCGGTACTTAAAGTATAATCTCGTATGATTTTATGGCCTTCATTTCATTTATTACAATCTTCATTTTTGTCGAGAAAACTTCTGATCTATTCATCTTCAATCATGACAGTACAACGAACACCCGAAATAATAAAAATTACATCCAGATCTGTAGACCACATAGCAACGACTACAAGCACTGAAGCAAGCCGAAGGCGCGCCGCCGTCATTGCCCCTCCATCGCCGGAGTGGGCACAACTTGTTGTACTAGATAGTCGGGAAGTCGTCGTGCTAGGGCCTCATAGAACCAGCGCACCAGAACAGCAACCGCCACAGATGAAGAATAATGTAGATCGAAAGGATCCAACCCGAAGACACACAAACGTTTATTGCAGTCTCCATTGAATTCAAATATGAATATTTAGTCGTTAGTTTAAAATTGAACCTCATATAATCGAAACCAAATGAATAGACAAATGCAACACTACCAACTATTCATGCATGTACATGATAAACTACAATGGTTATTTGATTAAATATCATTATAATGTATGAGATATTTGATTGTCCAATCTTTGTTGTATTGTATGGAAAGTGTATTTTTCATTATGATACGAAAGAGAATTTGGTAAGCTCGAGCGAGGCCGATACATTTGTCTCTATATATATGTCTCTCTCTCTAGCTAGGTCCCCTCTCAGATCCCCAAACCCCTATCTTTTGCATAGGCATGCACATTCACTTCCTCAAACACACACTTGTGAACAGAGGCGTGGGTAGAAACGGGTCTCGGATCACAACAGTTTGTGAACAGTCTGCCAAACAAATTTGCCATTTGACGCTGCAAAGTGCAAAACCCCGGACACCGACCTGGAGCCACGCGTCCAACGGAGAACACTCTGACGAAGCAGACCACAGGCTGTCCCGCGCCAACGGGCGACGCGTGGTACAAAACTATAAATAAGCACACTCCATGGTCTAGGCACGCCACCGGTTTAGGCTGTGTAAGACAATAAGTTTTGGGAACCAGCACAACCCTCTAGGGGTGGCTTATCTCATTATATATAATGGTTGTGTTACAATACGTACATAGGTACAGAAGTTATACATAGTCTAACACCCTCCCTCAATCTTAGCCACTTTCTAAAGAACTGAGAAGGGTAAGATTGCGCCTACAAGTCTCAAACTGTGGCAGTGGTAAAGGCTTAGTGAAGATGTCTGCAAGTTGATCCTTAGACGAGATAAACTTGATCTGGAGTTGCTTCTGTGATACACGTTCCCGTACAAAGTGATAGTCAACTTCAATGTGTTTCGTTCGGGCATGAAATACTGGATTTGCAGAAAGGTATGTAGCACCGATGTTATCACACCAAAGAATAGGAGGTTGTGGTTGAGACAAACCCAACTCCTGAAGCAAAGACTGCACCCAAATAATCTCTGCAGTAGCATTAGCCACAGCCTTGTACTCAGCTTCAGTACTGCTACGTGACACAGTAGCCTGTTTCCAAGCACTCCAGGCGATCAAATTAGAGCCAAAGAATACTGCATAACCCCCCGTGGATCGCCTGTCATCTGGGCTACCAGCCCAATCTGCATCAGAGAAGGCCGAAAGGACCCGAGAGGAAGTCGGCCGAATATGCATACCAAAAGTCAGAGTGAACTGAACATAACGAAGAATGCGTTTAACAGCAGCCCAATGAGTATCTCTGGGAGCCTGAAGATACTGACAAACCCTGTTAACAGCATAAGAGATATATGGTCTCGTGATCGTCAAGTACTGAAGTCCACCAACAATGCTTCTGTACTCTGGGCATCCGCAGGAGACAAAAGCTCACCATCAACAGCTGTTATCTTGTCGGTAGACGACATGGGTGTGGTGGTCGGTTTGCACTTCAGCATGTCGGCTTTTTGTAACAACTCCAAGGAGTACTTCTTCTGCGTAAGGACAAGACCAGTAGCACGAGAAGTGACCTCAACTCCAAGAAAGTAGTGAAGCTTCCCAAGATCTTTGACCGCAAAATCAGCACCAAGAGAGCAGACAAGAGCATCAGCAGCATACTGAGAAGAGCTGACAAGGATAATATCATCGACATATACCAAAAGATACATAGTGACTTCTGGCTTCTGTAGAAGAAATAATGAAGTGTCAGCAGTGGACGGCACAAACCCATGAGCACGAAGGGCAGAGGCAAGGCCGGCATGCCAGGCACGAGGAGCTTGCTTCAAACCATATAGTGCTTTGGAAAGACGACAGATATAGTCAGGACAATCAGGATCAGAGAAACTAGGCGGCTGTTTCATATAAACCTCTTCCTCCAAAAATCCATGTAGAAAGGCATTCTGCACATCAAGTTGACGAAGTGACCAACCACGAGAAACAGCAATGGAGAGAAGAAGCCGAATAGTGGTAGGCTTGACGACAGGACTGAAGGTGTCCTCATAGTCAAGACCATGACGCTGCCGAAAACCGCGAGCAACAAGTCGCGCTTTGTAACGCTCAATAGATCCATCTGAATGCTTCTTCACTTTGAATACTCATTTTGAGTCAATAACATTTACCCGTGGTGGTGGAGGAACGAGAGTCCATGTCTTGTTACGAAGAAGAGCATGAAACTCCTGCTCCATAGCCTCTCGCCAATGTGGAATGCGCAGGGCAGCCTGATATGAGCGAGGCTCAGAAGATGGATCCGCAACAGCAGCAGCCAAACAAGCAGCCAACCAAGCAACCGTACCATCCGTACGTTCCTTAGGTTTGAAAATGCCACTGCGACTGCGTGTATGTGGTCGAGACACAGGAACCACCGAGGTCGACGGAGCAGCCTGCAACGGGCTGGAGGACGGCGACGTTGATGAGTCAGCCGGTGACGAGGAGCCAGGCACGGTAGCCTCGGACTCAGTCGGCGAAGAAGGCCGGCCCACCGGTGAAACCGGCAGAGCAGACGAAGCAGCTGGCGACTCCGGCATCCCAAACCGGGCCGATGGCGAGCTCGGCATAGTGGGCCGTGGCGTGGCCGGTGTCGCGGGCCGATCCGCTGATGAAGGCGACATGAGGACCCGAGCCGCGGGCGAAGACGGCGTGACGGGCCGAGCCACGGGCGACTCGGCGGCCGCTGGTGAAAAAGGCCGAGCCGCTGGAGACTCGGCGATCACTGGCGTAGCAGACCGAGCAGTGGAGATGCTCGGCGCGACGGGCTCGTCGGGTGACCATGCATGGGCACGCGAATCGATGCCATGCAACATAGGGCGATCGACGTGCCCACCAGAAGACGACGATGATGATGGTGAATCCTCCAACAGCTCCAAACGAGCTCCACGTCCGGTTCCTGCACCATGGTTAGGTAACAGCAAAGGAGAGTATGCAACATCATCAAATTGGTCAAAAGCAACAGAGGATGAATGCAGGGATGGTGGTTCGACAGTGGACACAGGAAGGTTGGCAAAGGGAAAAACATGCTCATCAAACACGACGTCTCGAGATATATAGACACGATTAGTGGGAACATGAAGACATTTGTAACCTTTATGAAGAGAGCTATAGCCAAGGAAAACACACTTCTTAGAACGAAACTCAAGCTTGCGCTTGTTATATGGACGAAGATGCGGCCAGCAAGCACACCCAAATACCTTGAGAAAGGTATAATCAGGTTGTTCATTAAGGAGAACCTCAATGGGAGTCTTCATGTTTAAAACACGAGTAGGAGTACGGTTGATGAGAAAGCATGCAGTGGTGAAAGCATCACTCCAAAACCGAAATGGAACAGATGCATGGGCCAAAAGAGTAAGACCAGCTTCAACAATATGACGATGCTTACGTTCGACTGAACCATTCTGCTGATGTGTATGTGGACATGCTAAACGATGAGCTATCCCAAGCGACTGAAAGAAGGAGTTGAGGTTGCGATACTCGCCCC
>NC_057807.1:496179789-496181610 GCF_018294505.1 Triticum aestivum | reverse complement strand
TTTAATAAGGTAAAGCCAGGTAAAGCGACTATAAGCATCAACGAAACTGATATAGTAATTATGACCACTGACAGAAGTCTGAGCAGGACCCCATACATCTGAAAACACAAGTTCTAACGGATGTTTCACCTCACGACTGGACTCCGAAAAAGGAAGTTGATGACTCTTCCCCTGCTGACAAGCATCACACACTGCTACATCTTTATTACTAGACAAACTAGGAAGCTCATGACGACGCAAAATATGACGGACAATAGGTGTGGCCGGGTGACCAAGACGAGCATGCCACTGTGACGGAGAGACCCGAACTCCACTGAAAACGCGAGCGACGCCAGGATGCTCCAGACGGTAGAGGCCCTGGCACAACCGCCCACTAAGAAGAATGTCCCTCGTGCCCCGATCCTTAATAAAAAGATCAAAAGGGTGAAATTCACAAAGTACATTATTATCACGTGTGAGTTTAGGAACTGAAAGAAGACTGCGGGTCACAGATGGAACGCGAAGAACATTGCGAAGCTGAAGACTCCTATTGGCATGTCTAGTGAGAAGAGATGCTTGACCAATATGAGAGATGTGCATACCTGCTCCATTGGCGGTGTGGATCTTGTCGGAGCCATGATAGGGTTCACGAGTGTGAAGCTTCCCCATCTCGCTGGTCAGATGCTCTGCCGCCCCAGAGTCCATGTACCAGTGTGGATCGATGGAGTAGGACTGAGTGTGTCCCTGGTGCTTCTGCGGCACGGGACGATCAGCCATGGCGACCTGACGGGCATTGTTGCGTGTATCTTTGCCGTCATTGCCAAGACCAAGGAAGCTTCGCTGGAAGCGCTTATGACACTTGGAGGCCCAGTGCCCATCACGGCCACAAAGCTGACACACACGTGGACCGCCAGCCCCCGGTAAGGTCGCAGTAGGTGGGGGGGCCGAGGCGGGCGACGGTGGCAGCCCCAAGGGAGACCGGGGTGATGAAGAAGAGCGGCTACCCTTGGTGGCGACGTTGGCCGAGAGAGAGCCAGTGCCCCTGGTGCGGCGAGTCTCGATCCGTTGCTCAGTGAGAAGAAGCCGAGAGAAAACCTCGTGTGCCAACATGGGTGTCGAGTTACCCCGCTCGTTGATGATCTCGACTAAGGCATCATACACCTCATCAAGACCATTGACAATAAACGAGTTGAACTCGAAGTCGGTGAGGGGCTGTCCAATGGAGGCCAATGTGTCGGCAAGGCCCTTGACCTTGTTGTAGAACTCAGTGGCCGTGGAGTCAAGCTTCTGACACTCTCCAAGCTGACGACGGAGTGCAGAGACACGAGCCTGGGACTGCGCTGCAAAGGTGCGCTCAAGGATGGTCCAGGCCTCATGAGACGTCTTCGCGAAGACAACAAGGCCGGCAACTGCCGGCGAGAGCGACCCCTGGATGGAGGAGAGGTTCGCCTGGTCCTGCCCCGTCCAGACGCGATGGGTCGTATTGTAGACCGGACCGTGCACGCTGTCTACCAGCGCGGGTGGGCAGGGAAGCGATCCGTCGACGTAGCCTAGCAGGTAGTGACTCCCCAAGAGCGGGAGAACCTGCGCACGCCAGAAGATGTAGTTGTCTGCGGAGAGCTTGATGGTGATGAGATGACCGAAGTGAAACGGCGACGGTGAAGACGATCCCATCGAGGAGGCTGCCTGGGGTGCAAACACCATGGAGGCAGCCGGAGGCACCGAAGCCGATGCGGGAGGAGGCGGGACCGCAGCCAGGGCGGGCGCCGCAAAGCTCGCGGCCGGTGCGGACGCCGCAAGGCCCGCGGCCGGGGCGGACGCCGCCAACCCCGCCAGCGGGGC
>NC_057807.1:496159649-496179191 GCF_018294505.1 Triticum aestivum | reverse complement strand
CGGCGCCGCGGTGTGGACCACGAGGTCACGCCCGAGCGAGGGCGCCGGCGGCGTGGAGAAGACGGAGCCGATGCTCCTTGTCCCGATCGGAGCCGGAACGGAGACGACATCGAGCGGGAGGTTGAGCAGAGCCGCAAGAGAGGCCGGGAGGAAGCCCGCAGCAGTGGAACCGGTGGTGGCGGCGCTCGACATGGCGGCGGCGCGATCGGTGGCGCGGCGGCGGCGGTGAAGGCGGCGGCGGCTGCGGCGGCGGTGCGGGTATTATGGTTTAGAAGCGGAAGCGATCGTAACCTAGCTAGCGTGATACCATGTAAGACAATAAGTTTTGGGAACCAGCACAACCCTCTAGGGGTGGCTTATCTCATTATATATGATGGTTGTGTTACAATACGTACATAGGTACAGAAGTTATACATAGTCTAACAGGCTGGTCATAGTGGGAGTAACATAGATAGTAACATGGATGTCACATAAGCAAAAAATGTTGATGTGGCAAGTAGTTAATGAGGAGAGAAGCAAATAGAGTAACCTAATATGTTACCATCACATAGCATTTTTCAATGCAAAATGAGTCTATAAGACAATAAATAAATATGTGTATATTACTACACATATGACACTTCCCACTATAAGGGTAGTAACACAGAGTAGTAACGTATGCATGTTACTACTCTAAGTTACTCACTACTATGACCAGCTTAGTGAGTATACTCACAACTCACAAGCCCAGCAAGGTAGCAGCAATCATACTCCAGCCAGCCAGTCGTACACCTAGCACCACCACCTTCCTCGCCAGCAATGGACACGGCCCCCGAGTACAAGTGGAGCTCGCCGGCTTGCTCGCCGTCCTCGCAGGAGCAGGGGATGCCGACGTCGCCCACGTCGCCGGCGCCGAAGCGCCCCGCGGGGCGCACCAAGCTCAAGGAGACACGCCACCCGGTGTACCACGGCGTGCGCCGCCGGGGCCGCAACGGCCGGTGGGTGTGCGAGATGCGGGTGCCCGGCAAGCGCGGCGAGCGGCTCTGGCTCGGAACGCACGTCACTGCCAAGGCGGCCGCGCGCGCGCACGACGCGGCCATGCTCGCGCTGCACGGCCGCTCCGCCGCGCGCCTCAATTTCCCTGACTCCGCGTGTCTGCTTGCCGTGCCCTCTTCTCTCTCCAGCCTGGCAGACGTCAGGCGCGCCGCCATCGGGGCCGTCGTGGACTTCCTGCGCCGGCAGGCCACGATCGCCGGCGCCGGCGACGCCGAGGTAGTTCCCGTCAACGGGGTCGCCTCCGTAGCGCCCGCGCCAGGCAATGCCAGGTCATCGGCAACGTCGTCCAAGCAGCCTTGTGCCAATGCTGAGTCCGAGGTGCGTGACGCATTGCGCGTTGGCCTGCCGGAGCTCCACACGTCCGGGGAAATGGACGTGAGCACGTACTACGCGGACCTTGCGCAGGGGCTGCTCCTGGAGCCGCCGCCACTCGCGGCCAGTGACTGCAACGACGGCGGAGATGATGCGGCGCTATGGAGCCACTGATACCGGTAGTCTTCTCCGGCCAAAACTATCCACGCTCCGTGGATTCTTTTTTCTTCTTGTTATTGTGAAAAAGCGCTCCGTGGGGCTGTCATCACACATCACTATATCAGCATAATGGAACATTTGGACACATCAAACCGGTCTCACATGACAACATATACTTGACATAGATGGACAAGCAAGCGGTACGGTTCTTCATTCTCCTAAAAAGACGAACAAGCAACAAAGCGAAAGACATGGATGTCGGCTCTAAAATGGTCCGGAAGTAGGTGTCGTATGCTTACCATAACAAGCGACGTCCACCGGAAGATGTGGTCGACAGAAGCCCATCCATTTTCATTTTATAAATGAATGTATAACTTTCCAGACTCCGGTTTCATTTTTGAAATCATCGCTATCGCTTTACGCGAGCTGTGGCTTAAGTGGGGTGGGTCACGACTGTGAGCGAGGAAACAGCTCGGACCGGTGGTACGGTATGTCACGCTCTCTTGCCTTACGGTTCCCTCCCTCCGTCCTAGAATAAGTGTCAAAAACGTCTCTAGCAGACATTTTATATCGCGGATCTTTATAATACGTTTACAGTTCGCGTAAAACATGTTTTGCGGCTTGGCAGTTCCGCTATGCGGGTCTGTTCGGCCGCAGCCCTCGCCAGCCCGCAAAACACGTGGTTTTTTCTAAATTTAACACATATATCACATATTACACATAATTATGAATTCAATATAAGGTAAAATGTGAATATTATAATACAACAATCATTGAAATTACAATAATAATTCAAATCACTGAATTAAACTAATAATTCAATACAAAAATGATCCCGAATACAACAATCATAAAATGATACAAACCACACATGAATTAAATGAAATGAATGTAAAAATGGCAGGTTTTACCGCCCATGCCTTTGTCAATGGTGCTCAATGAGATCTTCCTGAAGCTGATAGTGGGTGTTTGCGTCTTCAATCTGTCGGTATGTCTGAAGGAATGCTTGTATGCGGTTAGGATCTCTAGTTGGCTTCACACGGCTACCGACATTGTCGTAGAAGAACTCCAAGTTCATGCCCCTCTCATCTTCAAATTCTCGTATTCATTGCGATAGAGGATGCAGTCATTAGGGCATGCATGTATCTTCTACATCTCTAATCCTAGAGGGTAGACAACCTTCTTTGCTTCGTATGTACTGTCAGGCAATTCATTATCCTTTGGAAGCGTCTTCTTTATCATTTTTAGCAACTTTTCAAATCCCTTGTCGGATACACCATTCTTTGTCTTCCATTGCAGCAATTCGACTGTGGTACCCAGCTTTGTCTTGTCATCTTTGCAATTTGGGTACAACAATTTTTTTGATCCTCTAACATTTGCTCCAACTTCAACCTCTTCTTTTTACTTTCGCAATTTCTCTTTGAATCAACAATGGCCCGACCAAGATCATCAACGGGTACATCTGGTGCCTCTTCTTGAGCTTCACCCATTGGAGTACCATCGAATTCAGGGAACCTAGGATAGTTGTCATCATACTATTCTTCTTCATTGTCTTTCATTATAAACCCTCCTTCTCCGTGCTTGGTCCAACAGTTATAGCTGGACATGAAACCGGACTGAAGCAGGTGCCTGTGAAGGATTTTTGAGGTAGAGTGATCCTTAATATTCTTACGGACAACACCTGAACAACACATAAAACTATTCCGTTTGTTTGCCTCAGCCACACACATAAAATTATGCACGCCATTAATGAACTTGGGAGAGCGTCGGTTATCGTACATCCAGTCGGCTCATCTTCATTACACAACATCGAAGTGACCAAATTAATACAAGTTCATCACATTAAAACCAAAGTAGAGTAGTGACCAAGTGTTATTACTACAAAAATATATACATAAAGTTCATACATACTTCTCATAAAACAACATACAACTTTCTAAAAGCATTTAATGCAACAACAAATGCGATCAAAATCGCAACTAAGGTAATAATTGATCCAACATCATAATAATGCGAAGACTCTTTAATAATGACATATTTTCTAATATTTCTAATCTTCAAGTGCATTACATTCATCTTGATCTTGTGATCATCGACGACATCGGCAAGATACAACTCCAATTTCATCTTCTCTTCTTTAATTCTTTTCAATTTTTCTTTCAAATAATCGTTTTCTTTTTCAACTAAATTTAACTTCTCGACAAGAGGGTCGGTTGCAATTTCCGGTTCACATACCTCCTAGATAAAAATATTGATGTCAACTTGATGGGCATACAGAAACACGAAATAAAACAAATAGTTATAAAAGATAATATACCACATCCGAATCATAAACCGGACGAGGGCCAACAGGGACGGATATTAAAACCATGACACTATGTATAACAAACAATCATACAAGTATGAAAATTATATAAGTAACTATCTAAATCATACAAATAAGATTCTTTTTACAAAAATGATAAGAACAAGAGGTTAACCAAGGTGGTGCCGGCGACGGGACGACGCGGTCGATCGACGGCGGTGAGGACGAGGACGGGAAGGCACTAAGTAAACCACACCTACACATATGCAAACTAAGAAGTTCATTTGATCTCAAATTGCATATAAATCAAATAAACTCCCACACATAATTACTCTCAAACTAAAACCCACAAATCACTATACTTATAGAGCATGAAACGAGCTAAACTAGCAATGAGAGATGAAAGGATGAGGTTGCTAACCTTTTAGAACCCTTCAATAGATGGGGTGCCTTCAATCTTGACAAATCTTGACAAAAATGGAGGATGAACTCGAGCTTGAGGAAGGAAACGGAGTGGAGAGAAACCTTGGACTCGGGCTGGACGAAGCAACTTTATATAGGGGAAGACTTTAGTCCCGGTAGGTGATACCAACCCCTTTAGTCCCGGTTGTTATCACCAACCGGGACTATAGGTCCCATTTGAACCGGGACTAATCCTGGCCGTGCCCCCGTCCGCTCCTAGTCGTTGGAACCGAGACTAATGCTCACATTAGTCCCGGGCCCAAACACGACCGGGACTAGTGCTCCGGATGAAAGGTCAGTTTTCTACTAGTGCTCTCTCTCTCTCTCTCTCTCTCTCTCTCTCTCTCTCTCTCTCTCTCTCTCTCTCTCTCTCTCTCTCTCTCTCTCATTTCTTTTCTATTTTCTAATTTGTTTTCGTATATTTTGATTTAGTAAAAAAATACTAAATAATTTTTTAAACTCTTGAAATAAATCGTGGGCACTTTCTGAATTATTACCGACATCCCTCAATTGTTTTCAGAATTATTGGAGCATTTGAAATATTTATAGCAATTAAATGCTCCAATTCAAATACATTATGATTTAATTAAAAATCCAGGAATGATCTAGAAAAATGTGTACCATTCTTGGCAGAGCTTTTCACCCATTTCAAAAATAATGAACTTTTCTGAAGGGCATTTTGGGTTCGTTGAAAATATTTTCAGTTGATCCTAATCTTTCAAAGGGGTTCTAGGGTTTGCTGGATCCCCATTTCACATTTAGGGAGAAAATTAAACATAATGCACATGCAAGACTAGCCCAAGTGTGATGCTAAACTAGGTTTGTGATATGCACAATCCCAGCAGCCACCTCCAAAATTCTCCCCCATGCCGCCACGTCGGTCCTACTCCTCTTCCTTGTCTGGCCGCAAAAGGAGCGAGAACCCATCAGTATGTTCCCCTTTTTTCTTCTTCTTTAGATTTTGCTTCCACGACGACATCGTTGAGGTGATGGCGGTCTCTCCCCACCTCAACGACATCTGATCCGGCACTGGCGAAGGGCCTGTGTGAGTTTTTGTCTCTGGGTCTATTGGCTCTCCTAATCTTGGTCTTTGTTGTGTGTTTGTTTTTGTCCCCGGGTCTACTGGCTCTATTTCGATCTTGGTCTTCCACATGCAGCTATTAGACAATTTAGACATGACCTATGGTGGTGTATGATAATTTGCTAGTTGATGAAATTGATTTCTTACCAATAAAAACATACAAATCATTGGAGATGCTTGAAGTGATTATGATTATCGTATAGTCAACCTTTTTTTTGGAGAAAAAAGATATGCTCCTTTTCGAGAATTAAAGTAAGAAAACAACGACGTGCCCTAAATTTTCTTAGTCGATATAGAATCAGTTCCCGTCGCTCACACGTCTGGAAGGCCACCGCATGCAGCCGCAAATGACAAATCCGGCCCTCCGATATATACTCAAGTACTATATACAAAAAAAGGTTGTTCTCGCACGATTACAACTTTTGATCGGAGAAAAGTGCTGTGCAGCTTCCCGAAAAGAAAAGCAGGGAACAAAAGATATAGTGTGCTCATCCGTATGGAATCTATTACGGTGTGGAAACGTCTAGAAGGACACCACAGCCTTCAAACCCTTCCGAGATGAACAATCTTGGGGCCGGTGAACAAACATACACCAGAGTATGTCATGGCAAACCAGAAAAAATGTAACAAAAGTAGCACCGTGGTCGTACGTCCAAGCAAGAGCTACAGGCCACAGCTAGTTACCTCGATGAAGCAACGTAATGAATCAGCTATTGCAAACTGGACAGGTAATAAAACGCGCGGCGAACCCGTCTGTCGTGTGAGAGTCCATTTCCACCCCGAGCGTCCACGTCGTGGCGGGTATCCAACCCGTTGCCAGTAGCCCCTGCATACTATATACTCACCTGCTTGATTCCCCGCTTCTAGTTCTCATCGGAGCTGCAATCCATCGACCCTCACCACAACGGCTTCACGCGCGCAACCCCCCGCGCTACGCTGCACACTCCGGTGCTATACGGTCTCCACAGATGGACGCCGATGCCGCCTCCCCGTCGGACCAGCACAGGACGGTGTGGACGGAGCCGCCGAAGAGGCCGGCGGGGCGGATCAAGTACAAGGAGACGCGCCACCCGCTGTACCGCGGCGTGCGGCGTCGGGGGCGGTACGGGCGGTGGGTGTGCGAGGTGCGCGTGCGCGGCACCAAGGAGACAAGGCTCTGGCTCGGCACCTTCCGCACCGCCGAGATGGCGGCGCGAGCGCACGACTCCGCCTCGCTCGCTCTCTCCGGAAGCGCCGCATGCCTCAACTTCGCCGACTCCGCCTGGCGGATGCTGCCCGTCCTCGCCGCTGGGTCTTCCAGCTTCAGCAGCGCGCGGGAGATCAAGGACGCCGTCGCCGTCGCTGTCGTAGCGTTCCAGAGGCAGCGCTCCGTCGCGTCCACGGCCGACGGCGAGAAGGACGTCCAAGGCTCGCCGACGCCGAGCGAGCTGTCCACGTCCAGCGATTTGCTGGACGAGCACTGGTTTGGCGGCACGGATGCCGGATCGTACTACTCGCCGGGCATGTTCATGGAGCCGCCGGAGCGGCCTGGAAACCGCGAGCTCGGTGCCGGCGAGGTCGAGACGCTGCTATGGTAAAGTTTATAGTTGGCTCTGCACTTCTGTCCCACCAAATATGGGAAGAAACAGAGGGCAATATTTTCCCTCATATGGTCATGTGTGTTCGTTCATATTGAAAGCCTCCGGTTTCTACTTTGAGGAAGGGCATATTTGCACTTGCGTGTTCTGTGAATAAAGAATACAGTAGTAATACTTCAATTATTGTGGACCTGAAGCACTCACGATCTTTACAGACACAAGCACTCACGATCTTATATACTATTACTATATTTTATCACAGTACAGACTAGAAAAAGACATTAAAATACGAGACCATATTTTATAGCAATTCGACTTTGTCTTATAGGAGAGCTGAAAAAAATGTATTTTGGTAGGGAGGGATCGAGAGTGCACATTAGGGAAGTGACCACAATGGAGTTAGTAGACGGCTTTGAAAAAGAAATTCAACTGCATGTACTATTCGTGGAGATGTGGTGACCAGAAATATCTGAACATCAGGGAAGGAATAACCGTTTAACAACTAACAAATTGCATTTACCCTAAAGCCGCGCTTGGTTCGTCGTTTCTCCGCCGAATTTATTTTCCACCTGTAACTTCTTACACCCGTATTAAACTGGCCACCCGTAAAAACCGGGCGGAAAGAAAACGGAGCGTGGGAGCTGTGTATTAGTTTTCCAGGCGGAAGGCACTGACCGGCCGTTTTTTTCGGATCTAAACAACCAACCAAGCGGCTGTTTCGAAAAGCACGTATTGATTTTCCGGCTGGATGTTTTACGCCTGTAATCGTCCCTGAAACGACAATCCAATCACGCACAAATTGCATTAATTAGTTGATGTAGTTAACGTCAATCCAGATGACGTGTCTGGATTCACTTTGGGTCATGGGGCCGGCTGGGTAAGTTATTGGAAACTTAACCTCTTCCAGATCCCCTTTATTTGCATTATTCTCAAAGACACAGGACTGTAACAGATGTACAGTTGAAGTGCTGGGACACGGAGTTTCTGCACTCAGGTGCGTATGCACCTACATGATCAGTAAAATAAGAAGTAAAAAATAAAGAAAATATACAAACAATTCTGATTTCTTTGTGATAACCAACATGCAAAGTTTTGTACTGAATGTTTGCATGAAAGTCTGAAAAAAATGATGTTACAAAAGGACAATTTTTACAGCACTTAGAAACATTGATTTTGTTTTTATATCCAAATCCACACTAGTATTTTTCATCATGAAACTTTGCATGTTGCTAAAACATTCAGTACTGTTTGTAAAAAAAAATCAGATTTGTTGAAAACTATTTATATTTTTTTTTCAGAACTTGGTGTTCATCATGGCATGGTTGCATTTGCACCCAGGACTAGAACATCACTTCAGAAATGTCATGTCATATTGAATAGTATTACATATTCAACAGAATATTTTATTGTACACATAAACAAAAATAAGATTCTGCCAAGAGGTTGGAGTGGATGAATTTGTTATAATATGTATTGGAAACTAATTCCAAATATATTTTTCTATGAGTTTCACTCCTACAAATCAAAGAATGCAGGTAGAAAAATATTGTATAATTATAATCCTCTAAAAACCATTTGAATAAAATATGCCATAATTTTCTGTCCAATTCCTTGGAGCGCTAAGCGAGTTACAGCTTTCAATCATTTTTCATTAGGGGCCCATAAGGTAGTTATAACGTTGATCACACAGTGAGACAGTCGCATGCTGCATTTTTTGGGAACAAACTAAGGTCCAAAATGACCCCGAAGATGCATTGACTAGGAAGAAGATATCCCATATACTACAAGAGGTATCAACTTCATGCATTCCTTCGACCAGCGGAGGGGGCATTACTATAACACCTCCTTTGTCCCGCAATAATTAAATTTGACTCATTCAGTTGAATTCCAAAACCAATTCCGTTTAATTTTGAGTTTTCCATATAATTATATGAATTATAGTATTTGTGTTTGGACGTCACATGCAAATGAAAGTCACTACTATATGGAATTTAGCTTTTTAGAATTTCAACTTCGCGTTCACACATAAAATTTACTCGGAACCAATTAAATTAGCCCAACATTATCCACATAAAGAGCACCCACTTTGAGTTTATTAGCAGACAAATCCATACAAGTATGTGTAACGTAGGCTTTCATAAAACTTTGACATTTAAAATTCAAACCATGTGTTCACAACTAAATTTCCACTTTTTTCAATTTTTATGGACAATGTTCACGTTGTGAGGAGCAATTTTGGGCTTATTGATGGATCAATTCGTGCAAGTGGGTCTCACGTAGCTGTAAGGATGTCTTGGTAAAACTGTGGTATTTACTTTTTTTGTAAAGAAATATAAGAGCGTCTAGATTACTAGAGTAGTGATCTGAATGCAGTTATATTTTTTTACAGAGGGAGTACTACTTTTATCTCATGTTCACACTTTTTTTTTGAAATTACAACAAATTTTTATTCAAGCAAAAAAAGAAAGTGAAACGGCAGGCCAACGGACATCACTAACGACAACGCTGCAGTATGTATACTTACGAAATGGTTCTAAAAGCGCTATTCGTTCACGAGCGGTGACTCTATCGGGGATCGGGCAGCTTATTTCACTCCACTAGCTGGTTTAATTTTAGTCTGACTAAAACTAGTCTCTTTTAGAGGCTAAAGTTCCAATCACCCCTGACTAAAGAGAGGCTAGAACTAGTCTTGAGACTAAAAAATTTTAGTCAGGGGAACCTTACTAAAATGTGGATTAGTCTTCTCTCTCCTCATTTAACTTCTCTCCTTTAACACATGCGAGTTCGAAATTGGAGGGTTTGAAGGATAATAAATGCTCATTAAATCATTTTAGTCTATTTAGTATTTGTATCCCAGCATGGTTAAGGCTAGCAAGTTTTAGTCCCACTACTTTTAGTCATGGGACTAAAACGTATCCAAGCACCCTCCTAGACATACGCTACGCTAATTAATCCAGAAGATGTGGTACGGAAGCCATCTACTAGTCACTAGTCGGCCGACTGAGGCCAAGTTGGGGACCTGGATCAGAGATCTTTTCACTGCTTCACGTCGTGATCACGAGCTGTCGCTTCCCCTCCGTCCTCTAAATCCTATGGCCAACTGGCACGATGCCAAGATGTGATGCGTTTGTCCTCACTTGGTAAGATATGTGGCTCCATCCCCTAAAAAGAAGAAAGATATGTGGCTCCATTATGCTAGTTATTCTTCGGATGACTTGTAGCAAGGACGGGTAAAACGTACTACAAGCAAACAAAAGTGATCCCTGTGGCACATAATGGCAACACCACATGACATCAAATCATCCGGCCGTGTCTGGTTTGGGGGTAAACAAACACAAAGCGCGACCCAACACATATGAGTAAATGAACGAACGTCCGTTTTTCGTTCGCTTTCGACCCATTTCAGACCCAACTTTGGGTTGAGCCGTGTTTGTGTCAAAACGGGCACGCACCGACGGGCGCGATGCGTGCTTATGTCCTTCCTTGGCCCGTCCGTCCGGGACACATGTTAGAGTTGTATCGAATATTATTGTACAAGGTAGGTTACAGTTGGACTTGTAGTTGTATTGCGTTTAGATAGGATATAGAGTCGTGTCCAAGTATGACATTTGTATCATAGGCCTCATATATAGTGGGGGTAGACACACGATGTAACATATGCTAACATAATAGCACAGGCACGCAAGGGGGAGCCGGCGGCGTGTGCCGGCGCCCGGGTGGCCGGTGTGCGGTATTGTGACGGTGTCACGGGAAGGAGCACCCATAGTCAGGCCTAGGGGATGGTGAACCTCGTTAACAAATCTCGGTGGCGTGCTTGTGTGATTGCTTGGTCCTCGGATGATCGACGGAGTGCCTCGCATTTATTGTAACAAATGGTATCAGAATAAGGTTGAAAAGATCCGTAGGGTAGTAGAGTTGATCGAGCTGGCTGAGCGCTGATTTTGTTCGCCACAGAGGCGATTGTGTATCAGCGGACGCAAGCGAATCGAGTCGAGGCCGAATTCTCGACAAGATCGGATAGCAGTAGACGGCGACGGCTTAAGGGGGATCGATCGACACGGTGCCTAGAAGCGGCCTAGTTGGGTGCATGCTGGTTCAACGATCGTGAGGCCCACTGAGCAGCGGCCCTGGCATGAGGCGCCTGTAGCACGTGTGTGGCTGCTGGTCAACGCAGCTAGGATCAAGAGGAGACTCGATGGGGCGCACGGGCTGGACGAGGTTCAGACCGTTGGCAAGCGACCCACGCGTTTTTTTTTCTATGTTCGTGCTTGGAGATGGGCTGACGATGCACGAGATTTGTTTGAAGACAAAAAGGAGACTGAGGGCCTGTTTGGTTCATGGCTAATTAAGTTTGCGACAACTAACCTTAGGTAAAGTGTGGCTGCCATAAAAAATATGGCTAACAAAATGGCCACCACAAGTATGGCAAGATTTGGCTAAAAATTAAGCCTATGACATGTGGATCATATAACTAGAGAAGTGTGGCAAACCACAAGTGTGATAATGAACCAAACACATGTCCAAAATGTTGTGGCATGATTAAGGTTAGGCATAGCAACCTTAGGTTGGGAACACAAGCAGACCCAGAGTCTCCATGACACGAGAGGCAGATCACATCTAGCAGGAAAAAAATCCAACGTGATATGGCAGTACATTGGAAAGCTTTAGGTAAAGAAAGCTAGCATCGGGAGTTGAGGCCAAGGCAAAAGCAAATTCACGTACAATCAACTAGTTGATTTGTTACTAGTAGTACACAAGTTCTGTACTTGGGCATCGCGTGGGAAGCTCGGACATTCTCTTTTCCCATTGTCAGCTATATGAAGAACCACGGTGTCATCGGATACTAGGTTTGAGGTGGAGAAGTTCACGGAATTGAAAACCTTGGGTTATGGCAGACACGGGTGAAAGATTTGTTGGCACAACAGAGATGCTTGAAGGCGTTGCGGGAAGTCATGACAGCTGAGATGGAAGTATCATGTGATGGATGGGAATTCGTGGACAGTCTGACGGGATCGACATGAGTCGATTGGAACAGAAGACGGTGGTGGGATCAGTGACGGAGACATATGAGCGTGATGCTGATGGTGACCGACATCTGGACATGGAAACACGTGGCGCAGGCCCGAGGGCTTGTGTGTCTTCGACAAGACTATGGCGCAGGATTGATTCAAGTTGGTGTACACACGGAGCTTGAAGTCGATGAGGCGCATGGGTGGACTGATCATCTACCATGGAGTCATGTTGAAGGTGTTGCTGGAGTCTTGAAGACTTCACTCAGTGCTGATTGAGGGGCTACGGTGTAAGTCGACAGAGAGTCAGAGCCTATTCAGCAGGAAAAAAGCGAGGGACACGTAGTTCGGACTGGAACCCAGTGGTCTGATGGAAGCGTAAAACTCATCATCGATCGGAGATGATCAGGGGTACTCTGTAGTGGGGGTTGAGTGGTGTGGGTTCGCGACCCTTGAGACTCAACCGGGACAGCGGAGGCTCGACGCGATAATAGCGGCGAGGCGTGCGGTACGTACTTGACATGGAGACGGGCCAGGGCTCTGGTGGTCATACATGTGGTGAGACAACTACGAATTTGACTCGGGATGACTACAAGCAACGGTGAAATTCCTTCATGTTTCAGACAGGCGGTCAAGAAAGGAGCGGTGATGTTGAGTTCAGGTAACTCTTATGTGTGACGCCCAATATGTGAGTTGTTCACTTTCACGCAGGTCAGTGATTAGTGTGTGATGGCGTTGGACGGATACTCTGGAAGTTGGGAGCACAAATTGACTAACAAGGAACTTAATTTTGCTCGAGTGTTGACTGTGTTCAAGGAAAGAAAAGAAGGGACTACAAGTTGCAGGTGGAGTCATATGGAGTCTTTGGAGTAGCAGCGGTACTCATGGGATAAGCTCAAGTCCAATGCACATGGAAGTTTGACGCATTGACGAATTCAAGGTGGGTGAGAATATTCGCCAAGGTGGAGTTTGTTAAAATTGTATCGAATATTATTGTACAAGGTAGGTTACAGTTGGACTTGTAGTTGTATTGTGTTTAGATAGGACATGAAGTCGTGTCCAAGTAGGACACGTGTATCCTAGGCATCTCATATATAGTGGGGGTAGACACACGATGTAACATATGACAACATAATAGCACAGGCACGCAAGGGGGAGCCGGCGGCGTGTGCTGGCGCCCGGGTGGTCGGTGTGCGGTATTGTGATGGTGTCATGGGGAGGAGCACCCATAGTCAGGCCTAGGGGATGGTGAACCTCGTTAACAAATCTCGGTGTCGTGCTCGTGTGATTGCTTGGTCCTTGGATGATCGACGGAGTACCTCAGATTTATTGTAACAAACAGGCACCCCCTTTTCTCCCCCCTCCTCCCACCCACCCCAAACCCCTGAACCCTACCCGCCAACGCCGCCGCCATTTTCTCGGCTACCCCCCTGCCCGACGCACCCCCTCCTCCTCTCGCTGCCCACCCACACCCCACCGCCACCCCCGCTTTTGTCTCGACTGCGTCGTTGTCCAGCCTGGCCGCCGGATTTGTGTGCATCTGGCCACCTCATTTATGCGCATCCAGCCACATCCCGCTGTCGGTGGGTTGTGCCTAGCCACCGGACCGCACAGCCCCGACAACAACTCTGCGCCGCATGCACGCTTGGACTCTGCTTCTAGCCGCTCGGATCTATCTCGCCGGAATGGCCGACAAACATACGCCTGGCCGTCGTCCGGGGTCAGCGCTAGCCCAGCGGCTGGTCGGCTCACCGTTGCCGCTCATAAAGTGCGACGACTGCCCTCGTCAAGTCGTCCGCCGCGTTTCTACCACGCCGAAACATCGGGGGTGGTTGTTCATCAAGTGCAAAAAATATAAGGTATGTGCTTGTTTTTCTTCGGTTGTGCTTCCGGATTTGGCGTAATTTTAATAGCTCTTGGCTCATACGCAAATTTATGTGTAGGATGGATGCAAGTTTTGGTATTGGGAAGAAGAATACATCGATCTATGGGAAGCAACGCCTACTTCTTTAGAATCGAAGAACAAAGAGGTACAAAAGATCGAGAATCTGTAGGTCAACAATGAAGGCATCGAGAAGATATTAATCCAACTTGTGGGAGCAGTTATGGAAGTTGGATTTCTTTTAAAATGCCTAATTATGGTTCTTGTTTTTTTTGGTCTTACTATTCTAGTCAAGATTTGGTGAATGTACTACCAAGTATCTAAGAAGTTGTTTGGATAGATGGAATATAGAGAATCGGTTCTATATAAAACAGAAAAACTGTTTAACCGACTAAAACCATGTTTGGCTCTTTGGATATGCAAAACTGAATTCCTATAAACCTGGAATTTCAGGTTTGTACAAAAACGACTATTAGTCGTTTTTCTATAAACGCGATTCCTATCTCTCTCTCGCTGATCCTTGTGGGCACGTTCATCATCCAAAGAATTAGAATCTGCAGATGTGCCACTAGTGTGCCACACCTCGACGCCGTCATCCTCTAGCCGCCGGCCGCTTGCCGCTTGCCGCCTGCCGCCGCTTCTTCTGCGCCGTCCGTCTTGTCGTTGTCGCCGCCAAGGTCAGCTCCTTGAGCGTGTACATGCGTCGGCAGCCAGCGGATCAAATCGATCCAGCTTGTTCCCGTCGGTAGCTAGCTTCTACATGAGTGTGTACACGGCTGTCCGATGAGATTGATGAGTCAACTCTCCTGTATTTGCGTATCTCGATGGAATGTGACGGGAAAATAAGAAGCTCACCGCATGATAGGAATAGCACTCTGAATCATTATCGAATAAGGAACTGACAAACACACTTTCCAACCCAAACGTAGTCTTATACAAACTCATTCTTAACCGAAATGATAGTAAAACTGGTTTTGCTAAAAATCAGCTAAAAACTCGTTTTCTATAAACCAACGCCTAATATTTGCTATCCAAACAACCCCTAAATGTAGTTGATGAAATAAACTGTGTTGGCAAAAAAGTGCATACAGCCGGACAAGATGCGGCCGAAATGCAGCTGCGCGTTAGACGCATGACCGACGCGTCCACAAGTCTAAGCGGATACTGCCTTATTACCATCCTCAAACACACAAAATTCAGATTAAACGGACGTCGTTTGGGACCGTGCGTTGGAGTTGCCGTGAGCTTGCTTCCTTGCAAAGGAAGGAGATAGAGATCGTGGGTGTGACCCTACCGCTTCGTTCGTCTCCTTCCGTGGCGCGCCGCTGCCACCCCCCGAGCGCCCCGCCGGGTAACCACTAGACCATCTTCCCTATTTATTCTTCCACGCCTTGGTTCCCTTCTTCTCATCCCAACTCCACCACTCAAACCAACCTGCAACTCTCAACGCAGCGACTTTCCACTAGTTTTTGACGCTGCAACTGATGGACACCGCCGCCCCCGGCTCCCCGCGTGAGGGGCACAGGACGGTGTGCTCCGAGCCGCCCAAGAGGCCGGCAGGGCGGACCAAGTTTAAGGAGACGCGCCACCCGCTGTACCGCGGCGTGCGGCGGCGGGGCCGGCTCGGGCAGTGGGTGTGCGAGGTGCGCGTGCGCGGCGCGCAAGGGTACAGGCTCTGGCTCGGCACCTTCACCACCGCCGAGATGGCGGCGCGCGCTCACGACTCCGCCGTGCTCGCGCTCCTCGACCGCGCCGCCTGCCTCAACTTCGCCGACTCCGCCTGGCGGATGCTGCCCGTCCTCGCGGCTGGCTCGTCCCGCTTCAGCAGCGCGCGGGAGATCAAGGACGCGGTCGCCATCGCCATCGTGGAGTTCCAGCGGCAGCGCCCCGTCGTGTCCACGTCGGAGACGCACGACGGCGAGAAGGACGTCCAAGGCTCGCCGACGCTGAGCGAGCTGTCCACGTCCAGCGACTTGTTGGACGAGCACTGGTTTGGCGGCATGGACGCCGGCTCGTACTACGCGAGCTTGGCGCAGGGGATGCTCATGGAGCCGCCGTCCGCCAGAACGTGGAGCGAGGATGGCGGCGAATACAGCGGCGTCTACACGCCGCTTTGGAACTAATTATCCGACTAATTAAGGCATGTACAGTTTTAGAAACTATTCTCATTATATAAGAGCGTCTTTTACACTAATGTAATGTCAAAAACGCTTTTATATTATGAGAAAAAGGAGTAGACTACTAGTGGTTGTGTTCTTCCAAATATGGGAAGATACAGAGTAAGCATCAGGAGCAATTTTTTTCCCGTATTTGAAAGCTTCCGGTTTCTATTTGCAGGGAAGGACTGAATTTGTCTATCAAGACCAAAGAAAAATGACCATATCTGGTAGTCCAGTACTCACAGATGCACTGAATCTCCATGGACCGGAATCAATCAAAATAACAGAGTATGACAACATGGAGAAGAAAACGACATATGAAAAGGACGTCGCTGTTGAGTGATACAACTTGACAACAATAATGGTTGTTGGACAGCCATCAATAGTATGTCTAAAATATCTCGCTGAAGATCAGGGCTAGGAGCAGCACAACCGATGAGTAAATTGCTCAAAACCATCATATTTGTGTTTATAAAACTTTGTTATCATCGTTGTTGCCAAAAAAATAACAGAAGACCACTGCTTTTGCGCCAAGTGAATAACAAATCACACTTATTCGGAACTGAGTCGCATCTAACAGCGGAACTGACTGATATGGCCCACACGTCAGGGTGGTATAGCAGGTATACATGGAGTATGCTCTGAGGTGGAGAGGGAGCCCACCTGTCAGCTCCCTCTCGCCCAAATTCGTGCCGCAACGCATCCACACTCGCCGGCAAGCGCGCCTTGTAGCTCCGCCGCCGCTCGCGCCATCCCTTTCCCGGGGGTGCGCCGCCGCCACCTGCTCCGTCGGTCCGAGTCTTCTCCAGCGACGTGCCCCTCCGTCCGCAACCCCCCCTCCCCCCCGACGAGCTCTGCCTCCTCGTCTGCGCATGGCGAGCTAGTCCCCTCTCACCAGGGCGCCCCACTCACTAGCACGTTCTCGGCGGTGAAGAGCCGACGCGCGCCACCGGCGCCGTAGCCTGCATCCACATCAAAGAAGTCTGCCAGCCGCGAGGTCGGGGCGCATCTCAAGCTGGTCAATGGCTGCCCGCCGAAGGAGAGCCGGAAACGGCGAAGTGAGGCCACGAAGGAGGCTGAGCTCGCCGGGATAGGGCGCTGCGAGGCAGGCCTACCGGCGGCCGACTAGCGTGCGGGCGCCGGCCAACGGGCGCCGGCACTGCGAGGCAGTCCTGCCGGCGGCCGATTAGGGCGCAAGCACGCGGGACGCTGGGGGCGGCCGATGTGGGCGCGGGCACGCCAGAATCCGGCAACACCAGGCGGTGGGGAGGGGCGATGGTGAGGGAGAGTGTGGGTAGGAAAAAGGGGAGAGAGAGGGGGAAGATAAGATGTGTGACTGAGGGCATGTACAATGGTATACTATCAGTAGTCTATAAGCAGTACCAATTTACTAGAATTTTTCAATCACATGGAAGACAGAGATAAAGGAGAGTATTCGCAAAAAAAAGAGAGATATAAAGGAGAGAGAAGGTGTCCGTCTGTAGAAATAAAGACGGTATGTTTTCGAAAAGATCGCTGCTTACCAACGCCCTTTTTATCGTTCTATAGATAGGTCGTCTGTTGTGGTCTGAGAAAATCTCATATTCTATTTTCTTTACGTGCAAAACTCACCACGTCGTACAACCAAAAATTCTGATCGTGGGTATGCTCCAGATAGCCCAATAGACAGCCTAATGTACATGGGATCTTTTGTATCGGCTGTAAAGTGACGTGCAGGTGAAGTATAAACAACATTTGTCTAAAGTAATGTACATGCCTTATAGAAGGGACCCTCGTCCACCTCAGCAGGTCAAACATTGACTAGGACTAGTCTTCGCAACATCTGCCCAGACAGACAGGTCCCACCCATCAGTATTGTTGTTAGTCGCGGCTGGCAGCTCTTGTTCGATTTGTTTTCCACTTGGTGCGGAAGCGGTGGTCTTTTGTTATTTTTGGCAAAAGCAATGCTAAAGGTGTATCCTAGCCACAAATGTGGTTGTTTTCATCAATTTACTCGCAATCGGGTGCCTCAACCCGCCCCCAAACGCCCAAACGGGCGGCTCGATCATTGGTCGATAAAGAAACCGACACATGCATACATACATATCATATGGCCCCAAACACCTGGGCTGACTGACACCACTGATATGCAGCTTAAATTTAGGACGGATATGGGAAGGCACGGGCGCGTCCACGATCTGGGCAACGCTGGCCCATGAAAGCCCACAATATTCATCCCCATCCGCTTGCCAGGCCAAACGCCAGCAACTCAGCCCTACTCCACTCCGTCCTCAAGGTCCCTTGCGGCAATCTCTAGACTTCTCCGGCATGGCGGCCAGCAGATATGAGTCCTTTGTCACCTAATACGCGGACTGGGAGCTCATCCCATATGGGCCGTAGGAGGAGATCACCATTCGCATTGCGCTCTACCGCGACCATGAGAAAAACGCCCAAAATGGCACTTGGATCCAGCGCAAGGCGCGTCGCCGCTGCCTTGACGGAGGTGGTGCAGTCTGTTTGGCGTCTGAAGCCGTGGCGGAGGCGCAACCACTTCATTGGTGCTCCGACTCGGAAGCCATCCATGGCCCGCCCGCTGAGGGTATGGAGCACGTTCGTGAAGGAAATATGCCCTAGAGGCAATAATAATGTTGTTATTTTATATTTCCTTATTCATGATAAATGTTTATTATTCATGCTAGAATTGTATTAACCGGAAACTTGATACATGTGTAAATACAAAATACCGTGTCCCTAGTATGCCTCTACTTGACTAGCTCGTTGATCAAAGATGGTTAAGTTTCCTAGCCATGGACATGTGTTGTCATTTGATGAACGGGATCGCATCATTAGGAGAGTGATGTGATGGACAAGACCCATCCGTTAACTTAGCATAATGATCATTCAGTTTTATTGCTACTGCTTTCTTCATGTCTTATACATATTCCTACGACTATGAGATTATGCAACTCCCGGAAACCGGAGGAATGCCTTATGTGCTATCAAACGTCACAACGTAACTGGGTGATTATAAAGATGCTCTACGGGTATCTCTGAAGGTGTTTGTTGGGTTGGCATAGATCGAGATTAGGATTTGTCACTTTGAGTATCGAAGAGGTATCTCTGGGCCCTCTCGGTAATGCACATCATATGAAGCCTTGCAAGCAATGTGACTAATGAGTTAGTTGCAAGATGATGCATTACGGAATGAGTAAAGAGACTTGTCGGTAACGATATTGAACTAGGTATGAAGATATCGACGGTCGAATCTTGGGCAAGTATATACCGATGACAAAGGATAATGTATGTTGACATAGCGGTTCGACCGATAAAGATCTTCGTAGAATATGTGGGAGCCAATATGAGCATCCAGGTTCCGCTATTGGTTATTGATCGGAGAGGTGTCTCGGTCATGTTTACATAGTTCTCGAACCCGTAGGGTCCGCATGCTTAGCGTTCGATGACGATATGTATTATATGAGTTATGTGTTATGGTGACCTAAGGTTGTTCGGAGTCCCGGATGAGATCACGGACATGAGGTAAAGATTGATATATTGGAAGGTTATATTCGTACACCGGAAGGG
>NC_057807.1:496146123-496159474 GCF_018294505.1 Triticum aestivum | reverse complement strand
AGGAGGGAGACACACCAGCCCACAAAGGGGTGGCGCCCCCCCCCCCACCAGGGAGGGTCCGAATTGTACAAGGGGAGGGGGCGGTGCCCCCCTTTCCTTCTCCTTCGCCCTCTCCTCCCCCCTTTCCCCCTCCGGTAAAAGGAAGGGGGCGCGAATCCTACTAGGACCCCAAGTAGGACTCCTCCTACTTGGGGGTGCGCCTAGGGCTAGCCTCCTCTCCCTCTCTCCTTTATATACCGGGGGGAGGGGGGCCCCTAGAACACACATCAATTGTTCCAAGCCATGCGCGGCGCCCCCCTCCACAGTTTACGCCTCCAGTCATATTCTCGCGGTGCTTAGGCGAAGCCCTGCGCGGATCACATCACCATCACCTTCACCACGCCGTCGTGCTAACGGAACTCATTTACTTCCTCGACCCTCTGCTGGATCAAGAGCTCGAGGGACGTCATTGCGTTGAATGTGTGCAGAACTCGGAGGTGTCATACGTTCGGTACTCGATCGGTCGGAACGAGAAGACGTTTGACTACATCAACCGCGTTAAGAAAATGCTTCCGCTTTCGGTCTATGAGGGTACGTGGACACACACTCCCACTCTCGTTGCTATGCATCTCCTATATAGATCTTGCGTGAGCGTAGGAATCATTTTGAAATTGCATGCTATGTATCCCAACAGTGGCATCCGAGCCAGGTCTATGTGTAGATGATATGCACGAGTAGAACACAAAGAGTTGTGGGCGGTGATCATCATACTGCTTACCACTAATGTGTTATGTTGATTGGGCGGTATTGTAGGATGAAGCGGCCCGGACGAACCTTACATGACCACGTTCATGAGACTAGTTCCACCGACAGACATGCAACTAGTTTTGCATAAAGGTGGCTGGCGGGTGTCTGTTTCTCCAACTTTAGTTGAATCGAATTTGACTGTGGGCGGTCCTTGTGAAGGTTAAAACATCAAACTTGATAAATCACCGTTGTGGTTTTTGTGCCGTAGGTAAGAACAGTTCTTGCTAGAAGCATGTAGGAGCCATGTAAAACTTGCAACAACAAAGTAGAGGACGTCTAACTTGTTTTTGCAGGGCATGTTGTGACGTGATATGGTCAAGACATGATGTGATATACATTGTTGTATGAGATGATCATGTTTTGTAAAAGTTATCGGCAACTGGCAGGAGCCTTATGGTTGTCGCTTTATTGTATGAAATACAAACGCCATGTAATTGCTTTACTTTATCACTAAGCGGTAGCGATAGTTGTAGAAGCAATAGTTGGCGAGACGACCGCGACTCTATGATGGAGATCAATGTGTCAAGCCGGTGACGATGGAGATCATGATGTTGCCTTGGTGATGAAGATCAAAAGCACAAGATGATGATGGCCATATCTTGTCACATATTTTGATTGCATGTGATGTTTATCTTTACGCATCTTATTTTGCTTAGTACAGTGGTAGCATTATAAGATGATCCCTTAACTAAATTTTAAGGCATAAGTGTTCTCCCCGAGTATGCACCATTGCGAAAGTTCTTTGTGCTGAGACACCATGTGATGATCGGCTGTGATAAGCTCTACGTTCAAATACAACGGGTGCAAGCCAGTTTTGCACATGCGGAATACTCGGGTTAAACTTGACGAGCCTAGCATATACAGGCATGGCCTCAGAACACTTGAGACCGAAAGGTCGAACGTGAATCATATAGTGGATATGATCAACATAGAGATGTTCACCATTGATGACTACTCCATCTCATGTGATGACGGACATGGTTTAGTTGATTTGGATCACGTATCATTTAGATGACTTGAGGGATGTCTATCTAAGTGGGTGTCCTTAAGTAATTTGATTAATTGAACTTAATTTATCATGAACTTAGTCCTGATAGTTTTTGCATACCTATGTTGTAGATCAATGGCCCGTGCTACCATTCCCTTGAATTTTAATGCATTCCTATAGAAAGCTAAGTTGAAAGATGATGGTAGAAACTACATGGACTTGGTCTGTAACTTGAGGATTATCCTCATTGCTGCATAAAAGAATTATGTCCTTAATGCACTGCTAGGTGTACCACCCCCTAGCAACTGCAGACATTGTGAATGCCTGGCAGTCGCGTTTTGACAACTGCTCATTAGTTCAGTGTGCCATGCTTTACGGCTTAGAATCGGGACTTCAAAGACGTTTTGAGCGTCATGGACCATATGAGATGCTCCGGGAGTTGAAGTTAATATCTCAAGCAAATGCCCGAGTTGAGAGATATGAAGTCTCCAACAAGTTCTATAGCTGCAAGATGGAGGAGAACAGTTCTGTTAGTGAGCACATACTGAATGTTTGGGTACCATAATCACTTGACTCAGCTGGGAGTTAATCTTCCAGATGATTGTGTCATTGACATAGTTCTTCAATCACTGCCACCAAGCTACAAAGGCTTTGTGATGAACTACAATATGAAAGGGATGGAAAAGACTATTACCGAGCTCTTCACAATGCTAAAGGCTGCGGAGGTAGAAATCAAGAAGGAGCATCAAGTGTTGATGGTTAACAAGACCACTAGTTTCAAGAAGAAAGGAAATGGAAAGAAGGGGAACTTCAAGAAGAATGGCAAGCAAGTTGTCACTCCCGGGAAGAAACCCAAAGCTGGACCCAAGCTTGAAACTGAGTGCTTCTACTACAAAGGGACTGGTCACTAGAAGCGGACCTGCCCCAAGTATTTGGCGGATAAGAAGGATGGCAAAGTGAAAAAGGTATATTTGATATACATGTTATTGGTGTGTACCTTACTAATCCTCGTAGTAGTGCCTGGGTATTTGATACCTGTTCGGTTGCTCATATTTGTAACTCGAAACATGGACTACGGATTAAACGAAGATTGGCTAAGGACGTGGTGACGATGCGCGTCGGGAATGGTTCCAAGATCGATGTGATCGCCGTCGGCACGCTACCTCTACATCTACCTTCGGGATTAGTTTTAGACCTGGAGAATTGGTATTTGGTGCCAGCGTTGAGCATGAACATTATATCTGGATCTTGTTTAGTGCAAGATGGTTATTCGCTTAAATCAGAGAATAATGGTTGTTCTATTTATATGAGCAATATAGTTTATGGTCATGCACCCTTGAAGAGTGGTCTATTTTTGTTGAATCTTGATTGTGGTGATACACATATTCATAATATTGATGCCAAAAGATGCAAAGTTGATAATGATAATGCAACTTATTTGTGGCACTGTCGTTTGGGTCATTTCGGTGTAAAGCGCATGAAGAAATTCCATGCAGATGGGCTTTTGGAGTCACTTGGTTATGAATCATTTAATACTTGTGAACCGTGCCTTATGGGCAAGATGACTAAAATTCTGTTCTCCGGAACAATGTAATGAGCTAATGACTTATTGGAAATAATACATACCGATGTATGCAGTCCGATGAGTGTTGAAGCTCATGGCGGGTATCGTTATTTTCTGACCTTCACAGATGATTTGAGCAGATATGGGTATATCTACTTAATGAAACACAAGTCTGAAACATTTGAAAAGTTCAAAGAATTTCAAAGTGAAGTGGAGAGTCATCGTAACAAGAAAATAAAGTTTCTATGATCTGATCATGGAGGTGAACATTTGAGTTACGAGTTTGGCCTTCATTTAAAACAAATGTGGAATAGTTTCACAATTCACGCCACCTGGAACACCACCGCGTCGTAACCGCACTTTATTAGATATGGTGCGATCTATGATGTCTCTTACCAATTTACCACTATCGTTTTGGGGTTATGCATTAGAGACAGTGACATTCACGTTAAACAGGGCACCGGCAAAATCCGTTGGGACGATACCATACGAATTGTGGTTTGGCAATAAACCTAAGCTATCGTTTCTTAAAGTTTGGGGATGCGATGCTTATGTCAAAATGCTTCAGCCTGATAAGCTCGAACCCAAATCAGAGAAGTGCGTCTTCATAAGATACCCTAAGGAAACAATTGGGTACACCTTCTACCACAGATCTGAAGGCAAGATCTTTGTTGCCAAGAACGAAACCTTTCCAGAGAAGGAGTTTCTCTCAAAAAAAGTGAGTGGGAGGAAAGTAGAACTTGATGAGGTAATTGTACCTTCTCTCAATTTGGAAAGTAGCTCATCCAAGAAATCCATTCCCGTGATGCCTACACCAACTGGAGGGGAAGCTAATGATAATGATCATGAAACTTCAGATCAAGTTGCTACAAAATCTCGTAGGTCAACCAGAGCACGATCCGCACCAGAGTGGTACGGTAATCCTATTATGGAAGTCATGTTACTTTACCATGACAAACCTATGAACTATAAAGAAGCTATGATGAGCCCAGATTCCGATAAATGGCTTGAAGCCATGAAATCTGAGATAGGATCCATGTATGAGAACAAAGTATGTACTTTGGTGGATTTGCCCGATGATCGGCGACCCATAGAAAATAAATGGATCTTCAAGAAGAAGACTGACGCTGATGGTAATGTTACTATCTATAAAGCTCGACTTGTCACAAAAGTTTTTCGACAAGTTCAAGGAGTTAACTACGATGAGACTTTCTCACTAGCGACGCTTAAGTCTGTCCGAATCATGTTAGCAATTGCCGCATTTCATGATTATGAAATCTGGCAAATGGATGTCAAAACTGCATTCGTTAATGGATTTCTTAAAGAAGAGTTGTATATGATGCAACCAGAAGGTTTTGTCAATCCTAAAGGTGCTAACAAAGTGTGCAAGGTCTAGCGATCCATTTATGGACTGGTGCAAGCATCTTGGAGTTGGAATATACACTTTGATGAGGTGATTAATGCATATGGTTTTATACAAACTTTTGGAGAAGCATGTATTTACAAGAAAGTGAGTGGGAGCTCTATAGCATTTCTAATATTATATGTGGATGACATATTGGTGATTGGAAATGATGTAGAATTTCTGGATAGCATAAAAGGATACTTGAATAAAAGTTTTTCAATGAAAGACCTCTGTGAAGCTACATATATATTAGGCAACAAGATCTATAGAGATAGATCAAGACGCTTGATAGGACTTTAACAAAGCACATACCTTGATAAAGTTTTGAAGAATTTCAAAATGGATCAGTCAAAGAAAGGTTCTTGCCTATGTTACAAGGTGTGAAGTTGAGTCAGACTCAATGCCCGACCACTGCAGAAGATAGAGAGAAAATGAAAGTCATTCCCTATGCCTCAGTCATAGGTTATATCATGTAAGCTATGCTGTGTACCAGACCTGATGTGTGCCTTGCTATAAGTTTAGCAGGAAGGTACCAAAGTAATCCAGGTGTGGATCACTGGACAGCGGTCAAGAACATCCTGAAGTACCTGAAAAGGACTAGGGATATGTTTCTCGTTTATGGAGGTGAAAAAGAGCTTGTCGTAAGTGGTTACTGATGACCCACAAGTGTAGGGGATCTATCATAGTCCTTTCGATAAGTAAGAGTGTCGAACCCAATGAGGTGCAGAAGGAAATGACAAGCGGTTTTCACTAAGGTATTCTCTACAAGCACTAAAATTATCGGTAATAGATAGTTTTGTGATAAGGTAATTCGTAACGGGTAACAAGTAACAAAAGTAAATAAGGTGCAGCAAGGTGGCCCAATCCTTTTTATAGCAAAGGACAAGCCTGGACAAATTCTTATATGAAGTAAAACGCTCCCGAGGACACATGGGAATTATTGTCAAGCTAGTTTTCATCACGCTCATATGATTCGTGTTCGTTACTTTGATAATTTGATATGGGGTGGACCGGTGCTTGGGTGCTACCCTTTCTTGGACAAGCATCCCACTTATGATTAACTAACCTCGCAAGCATCCGCAACTACAAAAGAAGAATTAAGGTAAACCTAACCATAGCATGAAACATATGGATCCAAATCAGCCCCTTACGAAGGAACGCATAAACTAGGGTTTAAGCTTCTGTCACTCTAGCAACCCATCATCTACTTATTGCTTCCCAATGCCTTCCTCTAGGCCCAAACAATGGTGAAGTGTCATGTAGGACATTCACATAACACCACTAGAGGAAAGACAACATACATCTCATCAAAATATCGAACGAATACCAAATTCACATGACTACTTATAGCAAGACTTCTCCCATGTCCTCAGGAACAAACGTAACTACTCACAAATCATATTCATGTTCATAATGAGAGGGGTATTAATATGCATATAGGATCTGAACATATGATCTTCCACCGAATAAACCAACTAGCATCAACTACAAGGAGTAATCAACACTACTAGCAACCCACGGGTACCAATCTGAGGCTTTGGGACAAAGATTGGATACAAGAGATGAACTAGGGTTTTAGGGGAGATGGTGCTGGCGAAGATGTTGATGGAGATTGACCCCCTCCCGCTGAGAGGATCGACGGTGATGACAATGGTGATGATTTCCCCCTCCCAGAGGGATGTTTCCCCAGCAGAATAGCTCCGCCGGAGCCCTAGATTGGTTCCGCCAAGGTTCCTCCTCGTGGCGGCAGTGTTTCATCCTGAAATCTTGCTTATGATTTTCGAGTATTCGACTCCAAGTGCTACATTCTTGATAAGCATCGCCGTTCTAAACTTGCTCCTAAATCTCATGAAGATTTCCTACTTGGTTATGGCTCAAACTCTCACACTTACCGTGTCTACAACAATTTCACCCGAAAGGTTGAAGAGGTAGATGTGAAGTTTGATGAATCTAACGGCTCGCAAGTAGAGCAATTGCCAATTGATGTAGCAGATAAAGATCCTTCGGAAGCAATCCAAGACTTGTCTATTGGCAAGGTCCGTCCAATGGAGGTGAGGAGAGTACCTCGTCCGTCCAAGTGGAAGCCTCTACCTCACGACAAGGTGAACCAAGAGTTGATATGGAGGCATCCACAAGTGGGACACACCAAGATGAAGAAAACAAGGAAGTACACCAAGATGAACCGCATGAACCTCCTTCTCCACCACGACGAGAGAACGACAACGTCAACAATGAAGAAGGCCAAGAAGAAGAACGAGATGATGGAGAAGATGTTCCACCCCAATCAAAGCAAAAGCTCTCACGAGTTCGAGCAAGAGTTGCTAGAGACCATCTCGTCGAGCAAATCTACAATGATATCCAAACCGGGAGAATCACTCGCTCTAAATCTCGTTTGGCTAACTTTTGTGAACATTATTCATTCATCTCTAGCATTGAACCCATGAAGGTTGAAGAAGCATTGGAAGATCAGGATTGGATAAATGACATTCATGAAGAACTACACAACTTTGAGAGAAACCAAGTGTGGACATTGGTCGAGAAGCCCGACAACAACCATAACATCATCGGTACCAAATGGGTGTTTCACAACAAGTAAGATGAAGATGGACAAGTAGTTCGCAACAAAGCATGTCTCGTCGCCCAAGGCTACACTCAAGTCGAAGGTATGGACTATGGTGAGGCATATGCCCCCGTTGCTAGACTTGAGTCCATTCGCATCTTACTTGCCTATGCTAATCACCATGATATCACTTTATACCAAATGGACATTAAAAGTGCTTTTCTAAATGGTGAAATTGAGGAGGAAGTTTATGTTAAACAACATCCCATCTTTGTTAATCCTAAGAAACCTAATCATGTTTACAATCTTCACAAAGCTCTTTATGGTCTTAAACAAGCTCCTAGAGCATGGTATAAATGCCTGACCAAGTTCCTTATTGAAAAAGGCTTTGAGATTGGAAAAATTAATTCTACTCTTTTCACTAAAAGGGTCAATGGAGAATTATTTGTATGCCAAATCTATGTTGATGATATTATATTTGGATCAACTAACCCTCATTTTAGTGAGAAGTTTGGAAAGCTTATGTAAGAGAAGTTTGAGATGTCTATGATGACTGAACTCAAGTTCTTTCTTGGTTTGCAAACCAAGCAAACTAAGGACGGTACCTTTGTCTCTCAAACTAAGTATACCAAGGACTTATTAAAAAAGTTCAATATGCAAGAATGCAAAGATATGAGTACACCCATGCCTACTAGTGGACATCTTGACTTGACTAAAGATGGTGAACCCGTTGATCAAAAAGCTTACCGCTCTATGATTGGTTCATTATTATATCTATGTGCCTCTCGTCCCGATATTATGCTAAGTGTGTGTATGTGTGCACGATATCAAGCGGCCCCTAAAGAGTGTCATCTTAAGGCCATGAAACGGATAGTGAGATACTTAATACATACACCAAATTTTGGCATTTGGTATCCTAAGAGGTCTTCTTTTGATCTTGTTGGCTACTCCGATTCGGACTATGCCGGAGACAAGGTTGATAGAAAGTCCACTTTGGGTACTTGTCAATTTCTTGGTAGATCTCTTGTGTCTTGGTCCTCCAAGAAACAAAACTCGGTATCCTTATCTACTGCCGAAGCGGAATACATTGCCGCTGGTTCATGTTGTGCTCAATTACTTTGGATGACCCAAACTCTTAAAGACTATGGGATATATGTGAAACATGTTCCTTTGCTTTGTGACAATGAAAGTGCTATTAAGATTGCTCACAATCCCGTGCAACACTCTCGAACTAAGCACATTGAAGTTCGTCATCATTTCATTCGAGATCATGTTGCTAAGGGTGATATTAACCTTAAGCATGTTCGCACTGACAAGCAATTGGCAGATATATTCACTAAACCACTTGACAAGAAAGTGTTTTGCAGGTTGAGAGGTGAATTGAACATCATTGATGCTTCAAACTTGGAGTAGGAACTCCATTTGGATACATGCAAGACATGAGCCTATGACTAATCCTTGATATTTCTCTTATGATGATAATCACATATCTTGGATATATTTGCACCCTTGCATGTCATCTAACTCTTGTAGGTACTTGGATGAATCTAAATCTATGAGATTGCAACTCACTCACATCTTGAGCAATCTCTACATCACCAAGTCTCTACTTTACGGTGGTTGAAGACAAGGAAGCATGAAACCCTTCAAATATATCCTTTCACAAATTCCTAAGTCAAATTTCATGATTGTCATTTTGGATACACAAGTGCTCTTCCTTGCAAATCTAATCCATGTAGGTAGATGAACTCCAATTACAAGTGGTGCTCCAAATGAACTACATCAACATTGAGCATCCCACACAAGTTCAATTACATGATCAAGATCAACACCACCACCCAAGATATGTCATTCCATCTTAGAGATGCTTTACCCCAAGTCATGGGTCAAAGCAGCTCAACAAGATGAGAATACATCAAAGTGCTTAAATGAAAAAATGGCAACCCCATTTTGAGCTTAAACGATGAGTATGACCTATGATCAAGTGTCTTCACTTGACTCCTAAGTCAATATACTCTAACATACGTGACTTTGTCGCCGACCAATTCTAGATGAAGTTCTCTAGTGTCTTTCCTTGTTCTCGCATTTGTCTCATGCATATTTGTTCCCTTTTCAAAAAAAAAATCATCTAGATTTCTTCTCTTTTGTTTCTGTTCTGCATTTCTCTGCATTCAATTCCTTACAAATCCTTGTGAGATCTTATTCGCTTAGTGAGCTGAGGTGACTAGTGCTTTCTCTCTGTGATGAACTCGGACAAACCGATTTGCCTCTTTCGGTCAAACCGAAACTTTTCAGTGCCACCGAAGGAATCAACTCGGTGTAGCCGGTTTCAATGCTGAGAAACCACTTTGTCACTTGCATCTTGCACATTTTGTTCCAGCTCCACTCGATGATTCTTATCCTCTACCAGCACTTTATTTTTCCCTGCTACTTTGCCATGTGACTCAAGGACCAAATCTATTTTGACTCACACTCCAGAAGACCCTTCTTGGAAATTGATGTCAAAGGGGGAGAGAGAGCTCACATCAAAGCTTAATCATATCAAAAGGGAAAGAGTGTTAAATTCTCACACCAAGAAAGACCCCAGTTGCTTGGTATTCAAAGAGGAGAGAATTTACATGTCTTTATAGGGGAAAGACATGTTCATGTTGTTTCTGTGTTTACCTTGCTTTGATTTTCTATTCCCTATCTTCTCCTAGTATCCCATATAAGATTCAGGGGGAGCAAGACATCTAAGGGAAGGAAATCTTTGATTTCATTGCATATATTTACCTTTGGGGACATGTCTACACTCAAATAGAGTACCTAGTACTCACTCTACATGTCATCCCAAATCTTGGTACTCTTGTGGTTTACTGCTCTTGCTCTGTTTGGTAGATGTTTCTGTGTTGTCTAACCTTGTTTACTCAGGTTCATCTCTTCCAAAGCTAGCTCAAGACCACAAGGTAAGTATATGCATCACATTCATGTACATGAAGATCTCTTGCTGATGTACATATTGTTTGCAAGAAGGACTCATGAGCATGAAGGTACTTTCTCATATTCACACCATTTACCCTGATGCATATAGCCAAGATACACGTAACACATTGCTTGCTCTGTCATGATTATGCACTCACATGATCTTATGTTCCATATTTGCATGATTGCATAAATGTAGGAGGAGCCTATGCATGTTACATGTCCTTCCAAAGCTTTTACTTACTTTTCTCTATATCTTTATCTAAAGCTTTGATGTATGTTGTCATCAATTACCAAAAAGGGGGAGATTGAAAGCACAAGTGCTCCCTGGGTGATTTTGGTAATTAATATCAACATATCTCTTGTTGGACTAATACTTTTATCTAGTGTATTTCAGATAAGTCCAACAGTGGAGTGGCATGGACAAGAGGATGTGGAACCCCTTCAAGATGCTAAGGACAAAGGATTGGGTGAAGCTCTAAAGCTCAGGACTCTACATTTTCTATTTTAGTGATCCATGATCACATTGAGTCCATAGAAAAGCCAATACTATTAAAAGGGGATGAGGTGTTGTTTAATGGCTTGCTTGCTCAAAGTTCTTAGTGATATGCTCCAAAGCCCTCAACCACTTTCTTATATCCACATATGTCCCAAACCAAAAGTCAAACTCGGGCCCACCGATTTGATCCATCTGGCGCCACCGAGTTCATTTGACATAGCCACTGTCAGAAACCCTAGCCACTTCGGTCTAACCGATGGGATCTCGGTCTCACCGAGATGGGCTTGCAAACTCCCTGTTGTCTATTGCAATATTTTCGGTCTCACCGAAAATATGTAATCAGTCACACCGAGTTTGCCTGACCAACTCTCTGTTTTGCTTATTACTAAATCGGTCCCACCGAGTTTCTGTAATCGGCCAAACCGAGATGAGGTTTTACCCTAACCCTTGCACATCGGTCCCACCAAGTTGATCATATCGGTCCCACCAAAATGCCTAACGGTCGCATTATGAACTAAATCGGTTCGACCGAGTTTTCTTATTCGGTCCCACCGAGTTTGGTGAATTGTGTGTAACGGTTAGATTTTGTGTGGAGGCTATATATACCCCTCCACCCTCTCCTCATTAGTGAGGGAAGCCATCAGAACGTGCCTACGCTTCCAGCATACATTTTCTGAGAGAGAACCACCTACTCATGTGTTGAGGCCAAGATATTCCAATCCAACCATATGAATCTTGATCTCTAGCCTTCCCCAAGTTGCTTTCCACTCAAATCATCTTTCCACCAAATCCAATCCTATGAGAGAGAGTTGAGTGTTGGGGAGACTACCATTTAAAGCACAAGAGCAAGGAGTTCATCATCAACACACCATCTATTACCTTTTGGAGAGTGGTGTCTCCTAGATTGGTTAGGTGCCACTTGGGAGCCTCCAGCAAGATTGTGGAGTTGAACCAGGAGTTTGTAAGGGCAAGGAGATTGCCTACTTTGTGAAGATCTACCCTAGTGAGACAAGTCCTTCGTGGGCGATGGCCATAGTGGGATAGATAAGGTTGCTTCTTCGTGGACCCATCGTGGGTGGAGCCCTTCATGGACTCGCGCAACCGTTACCCTTCTTTGGTTGAAGTCTCCATCAATGTGGATGTACGATAGCACCACCTATCGGAACCACGCCAAAAACATCCGTGTCTCCAATTGCGTTTGCACACTCCAATCCCATCTCTTTACTTTCTTGCAAGTTGCATGCTTTACTTTTCGCTGCCCATATACTCTTTGCATGCTTGCTTGATATGTATTGTGAATGGTTAAACTTGTGCTTAAACTCCACCTAAACTTGAAAAACTTAAAAACTGCCAACTTTGTGTGTTAAGGGTCTATTCACCCCCCTCTAGACACCTCTTCTTGATCCTTTCAACATCACATAAACACAAATGTCGTCTAGTTTCCTTTTCTGATACACTGTCCGCAAATTCATTTCATACGTCTCAACTATGTAAGACGTTGATGGCAGGTATCCAGTTGCCACCTGTTGCCACGTGTTGCACGATGGTCTTGTGTTTTTTCAAAATACTCGTAAGTCTTTCCATCCTTGCAAGTTTTTTTTCGCCACATCAACATGTTATTTTCTTGTGTTACCTTGATTTACCATATTTGCTACTTGAAGTTGGTCTCCCGCATATCTATCACCGATAGCCCCCTGTGTTGCAACTTGCCATGGTATCCCTGCCTGTGTGGTTGTGTCATAAGAACATGCGAATATTGTCATTGTAGTACATAAGTAGAATGCCATTTTCAAGTCCACAAACTTGTCAACTGTCCCTTTTTGATCACGCATCGTACCTATGCTCGCGCACTGCTCTAGTAGTGGCAGCAATGGTCCTGCGAAAATAAGTTGATTGTACTCTATTGCATCCCAAGGTGGCGCTTGCGGCCTTCCGGAAAACCAAGAATCAACCTCGTCTTCATGATTCATTTTTTCTGCTTCTCCCACTGTGTTTTTAGATACTGCATGAATAAGAACGCACTATTATTCGAATTCCATTTTTGATGTTACCACATAAAAGGAAACACGGCAATCTTATCAAATTTCTGGCATAAACAACTATTACAGATTGCCAAGTAGGAAACATTTGCAGCGGTGCATTTCTGTTGATAGGGCATGCATATTTATTCTCCTCCTACAATCTGGATGGCAACTCCCATGTTGAACTGGCGGCTACTAACAACACAACATGACGGCAACCAACAACATAACATGATGGTAACCAACACCATATATAGGTGGCAACTATTTTTTTGCCTACATACGTGCCTCCCAAAAAGTACTCTGTTCTGCCCTGCTTCCAAACTGTTTTCAACATTTCCCCGATCTTTTTTTGCCAACTCTTAGTGAATCCTAAACATACTTTTCGAGCACCTACTGGTAGCAACTGCAACCTTAATGCTTAGATCAGATCTAGGATACAACATGGCAACTTTGTGTTCATTGGGGGGCAGAGGAGAATGCATATGAACAGCCAGATTCATGTGATTTGTAAAGCCATGCGAGACAAATCTAGATTGTTTGTGGTTTGTTTGCCATGCGATTGTC
>NC_057807.1:496135660-496145741 GCF_018294505.1 Triticum aestivum | reverse complement strand
GAGGACGATGTGTTTTCTCACCTTTTCTACGAGCTCGTTGCCGTGTTTTCCGTCGATGGGGAGGGGTGACGGTATCGATCCGATCCAGTTGCCATGGCAAGTAGAGAAGGAAGACGATGGAGGTAGGGGAGATTCGCCGATCCGGAGGTCAGGGACGATGGCTGATGGCTACTATGGCTCGCAGGCGGAGAGGGCCGACGGGCCGACAGAGGTCGTGCGGGCCGTGGGGTTGCTCACCCGGACGCGTGGGCGATTGCGCTGCACACCGGACGTGCGGGCTGTGATTGGGTGCGCCCGGACGTCCTCATGCGAGCGGAACAGTGTCAATGCCACACGGGACGTGCGGCACATATCCCCTAGATACCACACGTGTGGTGGATATCGGTGTCCTGTCTTTAAGGTTCATACATATCCTTATTTCCACTAGCATATAACCACGACGTTTTTGATATGTTTGATTTTCTTCATCATAAAATATTTGATTGAGATTTGTGGAGTGTCCGCACGACAAACACTCGAGTTCAATACCAGTAATTGAGAAATAACAATGATGAGCAATCTTAGGGTCCAATTCTCACAAAAGTAGAAACCGGGAGCTTCAAACTGCCTACTACAACGTTCAAAAAAAAAACTGCCTACTCAGTTTGTTCCCAGATCGGGAAGAACACAACAGAACTATCGACAACTTTACACTGCGTGCTGAATTAGTCAAACAAATAGCTCCATAGCGGCGTCGGTGTCTCGACGCCCGTCTGCTCGGCGTCCTCCCGCCTCGCTCTGTCGTCCGGCGGCTCCACGAGCATCCCCTGCGCCAAGCTGTCGTAGTACGACCCGGCATCCATGCCGCCAAACCAGTGCTCCTCGTCGAGCTCCAGCAGGTCGCCGGACGACATGTAGAACAGAGAGTTGCTCGGGCTGTCGGTCGGCTCCACCGTTGGACACGCGGCTGGAGGAATATTCTGCTGCAGCTGGAACGCGACGACGGCGACGGCTGACGGCAAGCTTGATCTCCCGCGCGCTGCCGAAGCCGAACGACCCGGCCGCGAGCACGGGCAGCATCCGCCATGCGGAGTCGGCGAAGTTGAGGCAGGCGGCGCGGCCGGAGAGCGCGAGCACCGCGGCGTCGTGCGCGCGCGCCGCCATCTCGGCGGTGGTGAAGGTGCCGAGCCAGAGCCTGGAGCCCTTCACTCCTGGCACGCGCACCTCGCACACCCACTGCCCGACCCGGCCACGGCGCCGCACGCCGCGGTACAGCGGGTGTCGTGTCTCACGGAACTTGGTCCGCCCCGCCGGCCGCTTCGGCGGCTCCGATGACACCGTCCTGTGACCCTGCTCCTGGTGGCCGGACTTGGAGGCAGCGTCGGCGACGTCCATCTGAGTGGAGAGCTAGTGGAGATGGTTGAGCAGGTTGAGCGATGGTGTTTTTACTGAGAGGATGGGAGTGCGGCGCGGGAAGCATATATAGCGAGAGGGCGGCGACTACCCAGCGCGTCACTCGGGTGGAAATGCACTCACGCTGACACAAGCGAGCAAGCAGTCAGCACTGGCCACATCTTTTTCTATTTTTAGCAAATGTCCTTTCTTCTTTTTATCTTTTAGGGACCTTTCATTTCTATTTTTAGCAAACGTCCTCCACCAGGACAAAGGTCGTTTTCTGAAGGACAGTCAGCACTAGCCACTGAAATATCTCGCTCATTCTTGCCGTGTTGGCACCATGGTCACCACAAGAAGGGGAAGAAATATCCTGGCGTCAAGCCCACTTGGCCATAGGATTTTTTGGAGGAGGCCGAGAGAGCCACCTGCTTCCTCACACTCAGCGGTGTCCACTAGGATGCGTTTGGTTGCAAGGACGGTCATAAATGGGTTGGGATTGTTCAGAAAATAGACATGTTTGGTTATAAAGCACATAATGGTTCGAGCCAAAAAAAGAGAATATGCCATGAAGATGCTGAACCGTTCCATCCAACCAAATCGGTCGAATTAAATGGTCACCCTTTGCATGCATGACTATGTGAGCATGACTGGTGGTCCCGTCCTAAATAATTAGCTCACCACTTATATTCAGCCAAACACATGAATTGAATGGTTCAATCCCAAAAAAATTGAACGGTCCCAACCCATTCATACGACACCTTCAACCAACCGCATCCCTAGGTGAGCGATGGACGATCTTGACATATATCGTCCCATCAGAGTTGTGGATGCTTGCTTCTTAGGCCAACTCCACCGCACGATCCTATCATGTTCGTCCCCGTCCGTTTGGGGTAAAAAGGACAAATGAGACGGCCCAGCGCGCGACATCCCGGACCCATCTTGTCCGTTTTGCGTCCGCGCCGATCCATTTCGAGCGCAAACTTGCGCCGGTTTTGGTTCGCGGCGGACACCAAACGGACGCGCGCCTCGTCCACGTCGGGGCCGCGTGGCTGGCGGCCACCTACCTCCCATCTGGCCACATCAATGCGCACGGGCGGGCGGCCCCACCTGTCATCCGCACATCGAAGGGTCGCCATCCTTCTTTAAGTGGAAACCGTGGACCGGTCGTCGTCCACACTGCCCCACGCCACCCCGCGGCCTCCTCGAAACCCGACAGCCCCAGGCCCAAACCCTAGCCAAGAACTCGCCGGCCTGCCGCCCGCAGCCATGGGGCTCTGGAACTACGGCCGCAAAGGCAAACACGACCGCGAGGCTGGCTCCTCATCGGGACGTCGCCGCGGCTCGGTGAAGAAGGAGGAGCCGGCCTCGCCATCGCCACCACGCCGGGCCCCCTCGCCGGCCGCCTTCTTCATCGCCCCCGCGTCCGCCGGCGAGCCCGACCGGCACTACATCCGTGTGGATGTGTGCCGTCGTTATTGGGAGACGAGGACGCCGCTCCCCTGGAGCGACGCCCACCTCCCCAACAACTGGCACTTGTCGGTCGACCGCGTGCCGATCCCGCCAGTCCCGCTGACCGGCCGTGCGCGCCGCCAAGAGATTGAGCGCCGTCGCCGCCTCCTCCCGGACGACCTCTACTACGACGAGAGGTACGCCCCCGACTCGCCATTGTGGTACACTTGGTTCCGCGATGAGCACGACACGCGGCGGGTGTCCTTCTTCGCCGGCACGTCGACGGGGCCACGGCGGCCACGCCCAGAGTGCCGAGCGGCTGCTCCCCAGGAGCGCGGGCATAGGCGGGTGCGCAGCCTCACGCCCACGCCGTCGTCGTCGCCATCTCCATCGCCACCACCACCTCCTCGCATGACGGCGAATGAGGAGGTCCGTCTCGTGCAGCGTGTCATGGAGGACTCCATGAACACGCACGACGAGTGGCAATGGGACGGTTTGGAGGAGGCCATGGCACTCTCTGCCGCCGGCGACGTCGCCTTCCCGGAGCTGCAGATGACGGCCTTCACGGAGGAGAGGAGGGAGGACGCGATGGAGGAGGAGCCGTCGACCGCGTTCCAGCAGCTGCTGGGCCAGGGGTGGGGCTGGTCCTGCACTGCTCCGGAGATGGCCGCCAGCGTGGGCGTGAACTGGTGCGCCACTCCGCCGCGGTCATCGGAGTGGGAGGCGTCACCACGGGAGGAGGTGGTGCAGGCACCTCCCGCCGTCCAGCCCGCCCCCGTCTATCACGCACCGCCGACCAACCTGTGGACGTCGCCGGCCTACGTCGACCTCGTCAGCGGACGACGACGACACCAGCGGCCACTGAAGACGGCCACAGCGACGGCATCGACGGGCACGAGCAGGAGCGCGCCGGCGGCGACAATTTTTTTAGTTTAATTACTAATATGATGAAACTGGGCCGTTTTGTGGCCATGAACCCCCCTAACTAAGTTTTATCTTTATTAAACTGCGTTTATTTACTTTTTTAGTCATTTTATTTATTTTTTCTTTTTTATTAATTTTGTGACACGGACGTGATTTGAGGTGCGACCGTGCGATAGGCGCACGCACGACCCAACAGACACAGCCGGACACGGACGAATCCATCAGCGCCCCAAATGGACAAAATCCGGTCAATCCGGACATCCGTTTGAAGTCGTGCGGTGGAGTTGGCCTTATGGTCACGAAAAGGACACGCCAACAGCCACCACTATTGGCCGGAAGAAACTGGAGTGACATGTACGAAAAGAAAAAACTAATTTGGACAGGAATAGTGGGACACGTCACATCGCCGCGTCAGCTTGCGTGGCTACGAGGAGCGTGAGGAGACCGTTAAAATGTGAAAGCAAACGCCCGTGGGTTCGGTAGCGTTAACCGCCTGACCTGGATGGGTTCGAGGCCACATCTTCCGGATTAGCGTATTTGGACCACCTCTGTCTGATTAACAACTACAATATGATCTTCGGTTGTACTTCCTCCGTTTCAATTTACTTGTCGTAGTTTTAGTAGCTGTGTTTGGCTACCTGGGTGTCATAGGATTAGTTTGATGCGTGTAAGGGCTATATATACACAGAGATTTTGTTGCGCTGACCGGAAGCAACTTCAGTCTGTATAACTATCTACTCTCGATTTACAAGCACCACGGTATAGATTGGAACTCAATACAAGATGGGATACATCTCTCAGCAGGAGAGTATAGGAAAGCCAGGATCCAAGAGAGGACGGTTTAGGAAGACGGACGTTCCGAATTCCGAGTGTCCATACCATTATTGCCATCCTTATAAGGTAACCAGCTTTAGCAAAATGGTTCCAAAAATAGACGGTCGTTCGCTCACGTGCTGTAACCATAAACGGGCAACGTCCACTAGTTTGTATAGATGGAAGTGGTCAAAGGAAAGAAGGTGTGGTTCGCACTGTTGAAATGTGAGATGGGTCTAGAGCCCATATGACAATTTCAGATTTGATCTCTAAGGGCCCATGCAGGTGACATGACAAGGTGGTGGGAAGTTTAGTCCCACCATGCTAGTGAAAGAAAAGTTGGAGTGGTTTATAAGGGTGGCTCTTCTACATGCTATTGCAGCTTGAGAAGAGAAGATGTCCTCGCGCACTCCTCCTCCTCCTCCTCCGCTCGCCTCGACGGGATTCTTTTTGCCGGTCAGGAACGGAGAGTCTTTGACAGGTAGGGCTACCGACTTGGACGTGGGTTCAGCCCTGCGAAACAGAACGCATCTCCGCCTCCACGCCCACGTCGTTCCTCTGCTGCTGCTGCCGTCGACGACTCCATCCCGTTCAGTGCGTACACGGTTGACGGGAGAGCAGGTCTCCGAAACTCCGTCTCTCTGGTTCCTGTACGGGAGAGAGGCGAATAGGTTTTCGGGAAGCGACTACGCGACTGCTCGCCTCCGATCCACTACTTCCTCTACGTCCGTGCCGTCTCCGTCATCACCATGTCCAGCGATGCCGAACGCGCCGCCGCCGAGAAGACCGAGGCCGACAAGAAGGCCGCCGAGGACTTTTCTACTACTGCTGTCACCGCGGCAGCGACTTCTGCATGGCCTACTGGAGGGTATACCGCGTTTATCCCTCTCCTGATAATTTTTGTATTAGCAGTGCTAGCATCATGTGTAGATTTGTCTACTATTTGCGTAGTACGTGCTTGTTTAGATCAATACCAGTATGTTCCTAGTTCTGTCAATGCCATGCTCGTTATCTACTTATGGATTAAATTAGTCAAAAAATTGCCTATTTGCTTAGCAATCCAAAAACCTATTATGTGTAGGAATTTTTCGGCAAGTGGCTTTGCCGCAGCACTGAAACCGGATAAGTTTACCGGTACGTATTTTAAGCGTTGGCAGACAAAGACCACTTTATGGCTCACGGCTATGAACGTGTTCTAGGTCACCGGTGTGTCCACGGGAACGATTGCTCCTGAACAGGAGAAGGCGTTCAGGGAGGCAACCGCTGTGTTTCTCGGAGCAGTTCTTAGCGTGATCGGAGATAAACCGGTCAACGTATATTTACATGTGCATGTCGCCAAGGACTTGTGGGAGGCGCTCGAATCTAAGTTCGGGGCCGCCGATGCAGGGAGCGAGATGTATATTATAGAGCAATTCCACGATTACAAGATGGTTGAGAACCGTCCTGTACTGGAGCAGGCTCATGAGATAATATGCATTGTTAAGGAGCTTGAGCTTCTAAAGTGTGAGCTACCGGGCAAGTTTGTCGCAGGCTGCATAATCGCTAAGCTCCCCAATTCCTGGAGGAACTTTGCCACCACTCTGAAACATCAGAGGTGTGAATTCTCTGTGGAGGATGTCATTGGCCATCTGAGTGTTGAGCAGAATTCGAGGGTAAAGGACTCGCACGGAAAAGGGGCCGAAGGGACTTCTGTTGCCAACATGGTGAACCAGAGGAACATCAACTCCCACAAGTTCAAGGGAAAGAGCGGTGTCCAACAGAATACCGACTTCAAGAAGAAGGGTAAGAAGACCTTCAAGAAGAACAAGAAGGATGAGGGCTGCTTTACTTGTGGTTCGGCTGAACATTGGGCCAACAAGTGCCCAAACAAGTTTAAGAAGTCAGGACAGGACTCCCAAGTCTGTCAACATGATTGTGGGCAACAATGAGAATGGTGCATCTGGGTACGGTAATTTATTTACTGTTTTTCAGTGTTTCAGCCTACTGATTGGTGGGTGGATACAGGTGCAGGTGTTCATTTGTGTGCTGACATTTCATTGTTTTCTTCTTACCAGGTCACAGGCCACGGGTCCGTATTGATGGGGAATGGCGCGAGTGCTTCTGTTCATGGTGTTGGCACGGTCGATCTGAAGTTTACTTCGAGAAGGATCGTGCAGCTGAAGAACGTGCAGCATGTCCCCGCCATCAAGAAGAACCTCGTTAGTGGATCCCTTCTATGTAGAGAAGGGTTTAAGTTGGTATTCGAGTCTAATAAATTAGTTGTTACTAAGTATGGACTATTTGTTGGAAAAGGTTATGAGAGCGGAGGGATGTTCCGCCTTTCCCTCGCAGATTTCTGTAATAAAGTCGTGAACCATATTCATTCGAGTGTTAATGAATCTGAGGTTTGGCATTCACGTCTTTGTCACATAAGTTTCGGTGTTATGACGCGGCTAGCCAAGTTGGATTTAATCCCGAGTTTCACTTTAGCCAAAGGTTATAAGTGCCTGTCATGTGTGCAAGCTAAGCAACCTCGCCAGCCTCACAAGGCCACGGAGGAGAGACACTTGGCACCATTAGAACTCATACATTCTGATCTTTGTGAGATGAACGGCGTGTTGACTAAAGTCGTTATTCTGTCGGACACCGTTCTTTTCCTTGAACTTCTGGGAGTTGAAGTTCTTCTGGTTCACCATGTTGGCAACAGAAGTCCCTTCGGCCCCTTTTCCGTGCGAGTCCTTTGTCCTCGAATTCTGCTCAACACTCAGATGGCCAATGACATCCTACATAGAGAATTCACGCCTCTGATGTTTCAGAGTGGTGGCAAAGTTCCTCCAGGAATTGGGGAGCTTAGCGATTATGCAGCCCGCGACAAACTTGCCCGGTAACTCGCACTTCAGAAGCTCAAGCTCCTTAACAATGCATATTATCTCATGAGCCTGCTCCAGTACAGGACGGTTCTCAACCATCTTGTAATCGTGGAACTGCTCTATAATATACATCTCGCTCCCTGCATCGGCGGCCCCGAACTTAGATTCGAGCGCCTCCCACAAGTCCTTGGCGACATGCACATGTAAATATGCGTCGACCAGTTTATCTCCGATCACGCTAAGAACTGCCCCGAGAAACACAGTGGTTGCCTCCCTGAACGCCTTCTCCTGTTCAGGAGCAATCGTTCCCGTGGACACACCGGTGACCCAGAACACGTTCATAACCGTGAGCCATAACGTGGTATTTGTCTGCCAACTCTTAAAATACGTACCGACGCGTATGACAAGTTATACACAACGCTTAAAATTCCTACACATAATAGTTCGCACCCAGTCCGTCTCAGCTGGTTGGGTGCCCTGGATCTTCTCCCGGTCTCATGTGAAATCCCCGCTCGCTGTATACGTGAAATGTCCATCGGCTCTCCCATTCCGTTCCGAAAAATCTCATACAGTGGGAGGTACTGTGACCCAGAGCGAGGAAGCAGCCGCAATCTCACGCGCACGATGGGACAACACGTCTCGCTCTGGGCCTCCTGCTAAATCCTATGGCCAACAGGGCAAGATGACGACACTTGTTTGGCCAAAACTATGCTAAAATGATTCCCGTTAAAGTAAGAAAAAAGTTTGATGTTCTTCGGGAGAAATATCAGTGCTAGAGCCTATAGCTCCACCTAGTGCAAAACTTGCTTTTGCCTGGTCCAAGTAGTTAGCCCGCGATTAGGGCATCTCTAATCCTTGTCTGTTCTATAATTTCCATACTATTTTTTTCAAACCTTAGAGCATCTCAAGCACTGACCCACAAACGAATGCGAGAGACGGCCATCCAACGTTGGCCACATACATATCAAACATGATTCAAGTTAACAGGACGACATTCGTGCAAACACTGCGGATTTTCATGTAATCCGAATGAGATTCATTACATTTCGGACATATTTCATATAAACCGTACGAAATTCATTACATTTTCAATAATTTTTTACTAAACCCTATTCAAAACCTGATCTAAATGATCATCGGCGTCCGTTCCCCATGTCCGGCCATGAGTCTGAAGAACTGAAGCTCCGACACTTGCCTTCACCTTCTCTAGTTCCGCCTCGGTGCTTTCCAGCTCTGCCTCCACCACCGCAGCTTGAGTGGCTAATCGGTCAACGATTTTGAGCCCGCCAAGCTTGGCTTAGGGCGGAGGGGAAGAGCGTTGGCCTTCCTGGGACTCGAGCGGCGGCGAACTACCATGCACTAACCACTCTTCCTCGCTGCCGGTGGCGCCCGCAGACGTGACGGCTTCGTGGTCGTGGCGGCGGGGTGCGGCCTTGGTGGAGCCAGCGATGTCCTCCTTGTCATCACTCTTGCCCCACACCTCATCTGCTGCCTCGTCCATTTCCTATAGGCGGCCTCTAGTTGGCGTTTTGGGTGGGCCAGTGTAGTGAAAAGCGGATGTGGCTGTGGTCCGTACACCCGCAAAGCCTCCCCCCTGACTTTATCTTCGGTTAGAAGAAAAAGTGCATCGGGACTGCCGAGCAAACCGATACAGGACAGCATTGGATGACACAACACGTCCGGAGGTATGCGGACGGTTTGAGGGTCCGCGTTGGAGATGCCCTTAATACCACAATTTTGTTTTGAGGATTTCAAGCTTTTTTCTCATAGCCCTTTCCTCGAATTTCTAAATCCTCAAAAGGATAAATTTGGACAAATACTCAAACACAAATTAAAAATTATTATTACCATTTCAAGTTATGCAATACTAGCACTAGACTAGTGTATAATTAAAGCTACTCCTCACCGGAGGACAGCCAATGACAGACACCTTGTGGGAGCTCGAGGCCTCGTGGTCGTGGATGCCCCTTAGCCTAGCCACAGTGGGAGTAACTTCGGTAGTAACATCGAGTCCAACTCAACAAATTTGCTTATGTGGCAATGAGTTAACGAGGAGAGATGTAGTACTAGTAACTTAGCTAGTTACTGTAACATCACATGTCCCAATGCAATATGAGTCTATATCCTAATAAATGAAGCTTTGCATGTTACCACACTTATGTTACTACCCACTATTGAGGTAGTAACATAGTCTAGGGACATGTGTATGTTACTAGTGTATGTTACTCTTCATTGTGGCTAGTCTCAGCATCCACGAAATAGGCACGTTGGAGTTAGAGTCGGTGTTGCCCAGCTCGGCAAATATGGTGTCATGTTTACACTCCATGATGGCCAAGGTCTGGGAGTTGTGCTCAACCTTGCGCTTGTCCTCCTCCATCGAGTTTTCAAGCATGGTGTTCTGCAACCACATAAGAGCATCTCTAGCAGATCTCACATAATCGTAAACTGTAAAACTGGGATGCGGGTTGGAAAAATGGCATTTTAAGGGCTCATTTTATCTGCGGCCGAACAGATACTGCAAAACAAACTGTAAAACTGAAATAAAGAGCTCCTTCCTCCAGTCCGGCCGCTACTGCCCCTTCCCCCAGCCGGCCGCGCCCCATCGCCCGCAGGCCATGCCGCGTCGCCCGTCGGCTGCGCACCGCCCCTGTCGGCCGCGCCCCGCCCATGTC
>NC_057807.1:496123892-496135251 GCF_018294505.1 Triticum aestivum | reverse complement strand
GTCGGCCACGCCCCATCATCGCGCCGGCCGCGCCCAGCCTCGCCGGCCATGCCCCGTCGCCTCCGTCGTTCGCGCCCAGCCTTGTCGGCCACGCCCCGCCGCCTCCGCCGTCCGCGCCTTGCTCTATTGCGAGCCGAGACGTGCCCATTTGCCTGCCGCACCGGGAGGATTCCAGCGGCCAGGCTGAGGTCATGGGAGGCCACGGCTATGTCAAGCTCGTCCAATTAGAACCGGCGGCGATTGATTGCGGCGCCTAGCGGCCTTTTCTGGTGTGCGGTGATGAATTCCAGCGAGTTTAGGGCGGATTCCGGCAAACTCCGCGGCGGCGTGTTTGCTCCGACGAGGTTTGATCGGTATACAGGCCCCCCTAGATTCGGCCTTCCAACCTCCAAAGATAAGGGTTTCGGGTGTGCATTTGCGGTGGCCCTTAAAAAAATTACGGGTTGGATCACTTTTACGATTTCTGTTCTGGACACTTTTTTCACCCAAAACTGTAGAACGCAAAATTTTTACGGGTTTGACCACTTATGCGGGGTCTGCTAGAGATGCTCTAAGCGTTTACGAGGATGGCAGTGGCATGAGTGTGCTCAGCGGTGAGCTGGGGTGCTCTGCCTCCTCACAAGAGAGGAGCAGCACCGCCGCCGTCCACCTCCATATCCTTCGACTCCGACTCCTCCTTCTCCAAAGAGAAGCTTGGGCTGGCCCCCGTGGTAACGGCAACCTCGTATGCGGTGTTCGTTGCCTCCAGCTTGGCCACGCAACATCATGTGAGAGGCCAAGTACATTGTTGCCGCCATGGCGCCAAGGGCGCTCACCGTGTCCAGCGACTTGTTGGACGAGCGCTATTTTGCGGCATGGATGCCGGACCATACTAGTCGCCGGAGATGTTGTGGACCTTTAAAATAAGCAGTGCTCCCATTTTGGTTCTTTCATATATGGAGAATACAAAAGGTCATATTTTTCCCATGCCGACATATGATATATCTTCGTTACTAATGGTGAAAGTTTTCGGTTTCTATTCTCGAGAGTTCTCACTATTTCTTTCGTCTAAAATTAGTTGACACTCAGATAAATGTATTGTACGTACTCCCTCCGTCCCAAAATTCTTGTCTTAAATTTGTCTAAATACGAATGTATCAAATTATATTTTAATATTAGATACATCCGTTGGAGCATGAACTAATTCCGGACGGTAGGAGTGTTTTGCTTCTTTCCTTTTCTTGGGGGCTAGAATTTAGCAGCTAGCACAATTATTCCCACTAAACTCGAGAGTGTGCCGTCTACCCTACGAGCCTATGAGGAAATGTTTTCTGAAAAGAAAAGGAGTAAAGGACGAAATCAAACAGTACGTATATTTTCTGACAAGAAAAGGAGTAAAGGACGTCACTGCCGGTTGACAACTTGTGCAAATTGTGATGGATTATGTGTGTTGATCAGAACGGGCAACCAGAAGTGTCATTTAGTTATTGTTAATTATAGATCCTTTGATCTGGACGTTAATCAAGAAGATATGGTCCAGAATCAATCCGGGTCCACCTAGAGCTACCGTAGCCTTGACTCATTGTGCCATTATATTGTCTTGTTAAATTTCTTTTCGCCTAACGAGCTGTCGCTTCACTCATTCATTCTCATTCCTAATTGGCCAATGGGGCCTCGCAAGATGTGACCTCGAATCTGGTGTAGGGGTCCGTCCATGATCGTGAGTTGAAGATACGATCATTACGCGCCTGCCACAGGGTGATAGCACATGCAGCAATGGCCACGTTCCATTTACGTTTGAAGTCCAACTGAGAAGCAGCTTGTTGAACAAAAGATATGAGGTTGGTTGATCTGCATGCCAAAGGGGCCAGAAGCAGCCGGTTCCAGAGGGCCGACGCTGCCCGGCAACAGTTAGTAATACTGTATCATATACAGTAATACTCCGATGTCATGCGGTTCCGTGCCGACATCTAGCACTACGGTAGCGGCTTCGGCGATACGCTGGATGCAGCAGTGTGACTCGCGTCGATATGGAGTGGTAGCGGGAACGCCCCCTAACAGTCATGGTGGTGGTCTGCGGTGGAAAGACTTTCTATCAATTTACTAGTGCCTTTTTACCTGGTGTTGAGTACCAATGGATACGACCATGGAGTCATCTGTCATCAAGATGCTCACTGAAACACCGTTCATGTCTCAGGTGAAAACTCTGGTCCTGCCTTTTATTGGATATGTGAAGCAATGACAAACTTACTTCATTTACCTTGTTGAAGGTGTTGTCTACATGTTATTGTGCTGATCTTCATTGGCTGGTCACGACATACAATAAGAAAATCTTTGTCTTGGTCACATCTCACCTGACGCGGGGACGACGCTTATCCCTTCTTGGAGGTGTTACTGCGGAACAAGTTGACTTAGTCATATGTGTGAATTCTATATCGCCAGAGACTCGTTTGTCTTTTATTCTGCTTAATAATGAATAAAAAATGTTATGTGCATCACAATGATGCAGAGACCGGGGGTTTCAACCTCCTTTTCCAAAACTATAATTGGGTAAGATGAAGTCAAAATTTCTGGCGGAGCCAGGTTTTCTAAACTTGGAAAAAACAGATTTTGATGTTTCAAAATTTTCTAAAAACATACACACTTATATAGAGATGTATCCAATATTTCTTTTAAATTTAAGGATGAAATAAGCTTTAGTGTGAGTTGCACAAAAACATAATCATGAACTTCTATAGTGAATAGCACATGTGCTAGAAATACATTATTTTTTTGTACCTCGCACCAAAACGTAATTCAACACAATTTTATAAGAAATTCTGTAAATATTCCTATGTACGTGTTTATCCTTTTTAGTTTATCTTGAAAATTCCAACTATGATTTTTTCTATTTTTCAAAATTCCAGGCTTCATGGAACTCAAGATCCAAAATCAATGTCCGCACCGAATAGCTTCATTTGGGTGTGGGAGAAGGATGAAACCTTCTCTGCTCGATCGGCTATCAAGAATTCCTCTCCAATTTGGTGTTCCCTCCAAGCTTCATTTGGCTCGCCACGAGCAATCGTCGCTAGATGGTGGATAAGTGTCATCATTGTGGATTGTCGCACCCTGTAGTGTGTCCATTCTATGATAAGGAGGCTAACAACTTGCATCACATTCTCCTCCAATGTGTGCTCGCATGGGAAGTTTGGGCAACAATTCTTTTGAAGTGGGGCAACATATAATCGATGCCCGAAATGGGTACCTATTTTATCAACAAGTAGGCTACGGAGGAGGTTGACCGAAAACTCTCCGGGGCGCATGGACGACAATACCACTTGTGGTAGTGCTATGGAGTCTCTATACGCACCACAAAGACATCTATTCAACGCCCGCGAGAATGGCAATGCTTCGCAAGATACAAGATGAAGGATCCAACTGGTGGACACCGCGGCCCATATATTCAGACGGCTTCGTAGAAGGGTGGAGGTGTAGCGAGTAGTGTGTTGAATTTTCCTTCCCAGACTTCTTTGGAGGGCGCTGTTGTCGTCTGACGGTGTTGTAATGGTCATCTTGACCCTTCATTTCTTTGTTATTGATGCAACCAGCCTAATCATATCCTCTAAAAGGCTATTATAATTGCATGTGGTGCAATTCTAAAATCTATAAACAATTGTTTCATTGGATATTACAACGCATCATATGTTGAAATTGAAAACCAGAGTTTGTTTGCCTCTTGATTGAAAATATACTTGCAAAAGAAAACCGATGCCTTCAATCAACTTGCATAAAGATGGATGTGTGCATTACAATGATGCAGAGGCCGAGGGTTTCAGCCTTATTTAAAAACATAAAACTGTTGCACCAGTGGGTTGATGTATAGTGGCTTGAATAGTGGGCATTGTATGAGATTGCGAAGTGTTTGATATGGTTTGCTTGTTCATCATGGCTTCTCACACTTTTGAATAGGCTAACATGTGTAATGAAACAGTGAAGTAATCATATACCAAACTAGGGGCAAGAAAGGCTTTCATTTTCAACAAAATAATCTTAGTTGTAGACAAAAAAATATGGTTAATAATAATGTATAGTTATCATATAGAATCACAAAAGTAAACGATACTTTATACTCCCTCCGTCCCAAAATAAGTGTCTCAACTCTGTACGAGCTCGGAGACACTTATTTTGGGACGAAGGGAGTAGTATTTATTAACTTGGATATTTCTAGCCTCGAGTAAGCATGAATAGAATGTCCATTTACTTCAATTTTACTTATATATCAAGAAAACTAAGGGTTGCCGATATATAGACTTCTTCTTACATCGGTCCACACTAAGTTTCGGGCCGGGCTTAACAAAGCCCATTTTAAACTACCAACCTCGAATCCGGCTGGCCCAAAACACACGAGTATTGACTTAAATTTAATTATTTTAGGGAATAAAAATCTATTTGTACCTAATTATAAACTAAAATAGTAATGTATTCCATTCCAAGCTTTTTGGGCTTTTGGGCATGGCGTTGGGTTGAAAAGCTAAGGCCAAGCCCGTTTTGGATGCCTGTCTTTTGAGCCCGGGCTTCCCATGTTTTGGTCTAGTCAGCGCCGTTTTTGAGTAAATCGTAAAAGAAGCACTCCTATTGGGACATGCTGTCTCTGTGCCCGAGCTCAAATGAGCTTGGGTGAACAGCAAAATCCGAAATATTGAAAAAGCAAAAAAATGAAAGTCATTCTGGAGTGCTGATTTTCTTTGGCATGACTTCTATGAATGTCATTTCATCATGAAATTTTGCAAGCACTGAAAAACATTTCTCAAAGTTCATAATTTATTTTCATTTTTTTGATGATTTTACTCGTCATCGTGAGCTCAAATGATTTTGAGATCGCGAGCAGAATATGACTTTTGCCCCTATTGAGAAAAGATTAACCAAATCATTTATGTGATACAGAATTGACCTTCCATAGGTTCTTCGTGCATGCTTTGAGCTTTGTACACAGCTTTGACGTGAGTCGGCTATCCTTCGACGAGACGCCAGATATGGTTGCCAGTAACCCGCAAAAAAAAAGGTTGCCAGTACATAGTGTTGTAAATGTATAAAAATGTTAGACGCGAAGATTTTTAATTTATAATGATCAACGGTCCAGATATGAGATATTCCGTAAATCTGATCAGACGGCCAGGATCGCACACGGCTCACGACACCTATAGTGCCGCCTTATTACGAGAAAACACACGAAGCTACATGCTGCATATACTTTTTTTTTTACAGAAAAAATTTCAATCTATTCATCTTCAATCATGGCAGTACAACGAATACCAGAAAGAAAAATTATATCTAGATTCGTAGACCAGCTAGCGACGACTACAAGCACCGAAGCGAGCCGAAGGCACGCCTCCGTCATCGCCCCTCCATCGCCGAAGCCGGACACAACTTGTTGTAGTACACAGTCGGGAAGTCGTCGTGTTAAGGCCCCATAGGAACAGCACCCCAGAACAGTAACCGCCGCCGAGAAAAATAACGTAGATCGGAAGGATCCAAACCGAAGACACACGAACGTAGACGAACAACGACAAGATCCGAGCAAATCCACCAAAGATAGATCTGCCGGAGACACACCTCCACACGCCCACCAACGATGCTAGACGCACCGCCAGAACGGGGGCTAGGCGGGGAGACCTTTATTCCATCTTCACGGAGCCACCGCCGTCTCGCCTTCCTGAGTAGAACACAAACCCTAACAAGATTGAAAAAAAACTAGAAAATGAGCCCTTCCGACCGCCCTTGCCAGGATCCACCGTGCCTCCATGGCCCTAGGGCCACCGGAGACGAGGCGGACCTGCGCCGGCGCCGGCGAGAGGCACGAACCCTACATGTTGCATATACTGCATACATGTTGCTAGTGGTCACTAGCTAGTGAGAGTGTGATGTCATCTCTTGCCTGCCTACGTGTAGCCTTCCCACTTCATGTTATATATACGTGCCATCCTCCTATCATCCATTCCAAGCTACACCTCTCCACCTCACTAGCTCCGAATATACAGCTACCTCGTTACACCACAAACTGCCCTCAACGCTAGCTGCGAGTGATGGACACGATCGCCGCCTGGCCGCAGTTTGACGGGCAAGAGTACAGGACGGTGTGGCCGGAGGAGCAGGAGTACCGGACGGTGTGGTCGGAGCCGCCGAAGCGGCGGGCGGGGCGGAACAAGTTGCAGGAGACACGCCACCCAGTGTACCGCGGCGTGCGCCGCCGTGGCCGGGAAGGGCAGTGGGTGTGCGAGCTGCGCGTGCCGGCCGGAAGTCGGAGTTACTCCCGGATCTGGCTCGGCACCTTCGCCGGTGCCCAGATGGCGGCGCGCGCGCACGACTCGGCCGCGCTCGCGCTCTCCGGCCGCGGCGCGTGCCTCAACTTCGCCGACTCCGCCTGGAGGATGATGCCCGTCCACGCGGCCGGATCGTTCAAGTTGGCGGCCGCGCAGGAGATCAAGGACGCCGTCGCCGTCGCCCTCAAGGAGTTCCAGGAGCAGCAGCGCCCTGCCGACGTGTCAACGGCTCCGTCGTCCACGGCCGAGGAGAGCGCGCTCTCCATCATCCCCAGCGACCTGTCGGGGCTTGACAACGAGCACTGGATCGGCGGCATGGAGGCCGGGTCGTACTACGCGAGCTTGGCGCAGGGGATGCTCATGGAGCCGCCGGCCGACGGAGCTTCTTGGCGGGAGGACCGCGAACACGACGACGGCTTCGACACGTCGCTGTGGAGCTACCAGTGTGATCAACTGATTAAGCAATGTAAAGTTCTAGAGAGTACTGCTAGTGCTAGATTGTGTTTCACCAAATATGGGAAGAACAGAGAGTAAGCATCGGGGGAAAGGTTTCCCCCCAAATGTGAAAGCGCTCGGTTTCTAACTTTCTACTCCCGGAAGGGCACAAACGAGCTTCTTTCTTTATTCAATAAATAAATAGAGAAATGAGCAGTAGTAGATCAATCATTCGCTCCATGGACACAAACCAAATATCTTGACGTCACGGCTGGGCGACCCTACCACTAGGACTGCCATGCAATATAGTAATTCAGTGGTAGGTACTGTTCGTTCATGTGTGATGACCAGAATTGGCAGGCAGCCAGAAATATCTGAAGTCGACCAGGGGTAGTCATGGGACCAGATGTTTATTTCTGATTAATTATTTTGATTGATTGAGGAGAAAGAAAGACAGAGCCTTGCCATTTTTAAATCAGACAAAACAAAAGACATTACTAAACCACTTTAGAGCATGGTTAATAGTATAGCCAGCTGCTGGCTATAAGCCAGTGCCATGTCATCCACAACTCATCTTATAGCCAACATGTATAATAGTAGATCAAAAGAGTGTACTACTTTTTCATTATGTGGCCCACCTTTCATTCTCACAAAGTGCCTAGGAGCACGTGCTAGAGCTGGCTCTTCACGAAGAGCCCGCTTACCTTCTCTCTCCTCTTCTTTTTCCTCCAACTAAGCAAAAATATACTAGTTTATTCCATATAGCCTGCTGACTCATCTCTATTATACTTGTTCTTATACGACAATGACAGCCGCCGATCGCTCATTGGTCGTGTCTTCTTTTGCCGTGAAAGCAACGTCCAAAATATCTACACAGGGTTCTTGAAAAAATGTGGTGATCTCGCACCTTCCATATCTTCACAATACATACATGATGACCTCCCCCGAAAAGCTTCTGTTGTGGAGGATCAATGCTACTAGGGTGTTCGTCGAGCGGTAAAAATTCGTTAGTGGCGAGGACGGAGTGGCGATCCGTTGGCTGGACAGCTGGGATAGCTGCCAGCCCATCCAAGTTCGAGCCCCGGCTCGGACACACGGTGCTCGCGAAATTTCTTCTATATAAAAAAATTGCCAACGAGGGTTAGCCCTCGGGTTGGTCTCATTTTTGCTTAAAATTTGTTAGTTGTGTTGGCGGACAAATAATTGGAAACAATGCCTGAAAATTCGCGAACAAAGGGACATGCATGTCGGAGATGCTCATTTCTCTCAAACCTATGACACCTCTAGTTGACCCTAAATTTTAGAGGAGCAAACGGCCATTGTGTTTGCATAGTTAGGACAATGCAAAAGCAAAGTTTCCAACAACTATCAAACTGAGCCGGCACATTACATCCTCTTTTGCATTTTTGTTTTTGTTTTGATTGGAATCATCTTATAACATATTTATGCTAAATTCTGTTATTATTATCTTGCCCTGTTGGCCATAGGAATTAGTAGGAGGAGGAGGAGGCTGAGACGTCCCATCGAGCTCGTGAAATTGCAGCTGCTTCCTCCCTCACGGTGACGGTTACCCACCCCCCACTAACGTGTAAGAGGCGACAGCTCGCGTAACGTAACTGCGGTTTTACGTGCAAACCAATCTATGATTGGCTGGTTAGGTGGGCAATTATATTCCCGATCCATCCGGGTTTAAATTCTGGTGCTCACATTTATTATGAATCTATTTTTAGGATTTTCGACGATGCACGTTCAGTAGAAGGAGACGTTTCTGTCGACTATAAACTGTCTATGATGACTTCGTAAAATCGCAAGATGATATGCTGACTCAGTCTCTCGGAGGTGCTCATAGAGATAGAGTGTACATGTGTGCATTCATAGAAATGAGTGTATGCACGTGTATATTAATGATTATGTTCAAAGAAAAAAATAGCTGACGGTAGCACACGAGACTGGAAAAAACCAGCCAGCACATCATCTTGAGATTCATAAAGTCACAACAAATGCCTTCGTAATTGATGGAAACGTCTCCTTCCACTGAAGCTACATCCTTAAAAGGGCTTAAATAAATTCAAAAACATACGTGCACTAGTGTCAAGTCTAGGACTTGAAACCTGATGGACTCAAGATACAATTATCCTTCTAACCACCCAGCCATAGGTTGGTTCGCGTTGCCACCTCGCGTAAACTAAATACAACTTTTCTTTGGAACCATTTGCCAATCTTTGTCTAGTAGCCATCATTTTCCTAGCCAAGTTGGTTGTTTCTCCTTTTTCTTTTTGTCCCTTTCTTAATTAGCTAATTAATAAATGTTCCTTATTAAATAAACTAATCGCTATTCTTGAAAACATCACGCACTTGCAGGTGGCAGCCCCAACACCAGGCCCAAAGGTGATCTAGGACTCCTCCACCATCACCCTCTTATATCGGTAGATTGTCGGCCTCCTCCTCCTCCACCGTCTCCGTTGACAGGGGTGTACGAGGAGGCCCCGATCTACCGGTGATGGTTGTAGTTTTTCTATCTTGAAGCTTTAGGTAGTTCATCGCTTGTCCGTCACTCCAGACATTCAATGGTGGTGGCGGCAGTATTCACTAATGGTTACTTTGGCTTCTTCTCCTACCCTGGTGATGCGTATATCATAAGTTCTAGCAACAATATTTGGTGCACAAGTAGGTCTTCACTGTTCGTGGCTTCAGTCCTTCCAAAGGTGCCCGTTGCGGTGTTCAATAAAGCCTTTGTCGGCTTCTAGGATGTGTGCGCCATTGAGCTAGCTTATGATACTCCCCATATTTGTGAACCCTGATCAGGGTTGAACCAACGAGGGGATGATAGACTGCATCCGCATGGCACATCATCTTGGATAGAGCTTTAGTGATGCAGTTCGATGGGACCGAAACTTAAAGTTCTAGAGTACCATTGTGTTGGGACCCATCATCCATGGTGTTTCTTGTACAAAGAAGACAGAGGGTAATCCCTATTTGTCACATATTGCAACAAAATGTGGATCTCTCACATAAGGGTGTGCGACTGGGCTAGATCCAATAGACATGAGCAATTTTCTTCCTGTCGACTTCCTATAGCAGTTGGTTTCGGTCGGGTTTCGTTGCGGTTTCTTACACCAGTAGGTTCCGATCAAGTTCTATCCTTCATTTCTTTCCCCGTATTCCTTTTTTTCTGGGAGGTTATTATTTGTTTCGGGAACATCTAGACAGTTCTTTTTTTTCTTTTACTTTCAAGACGTTGTTCATAGTTTTTAAGAAATGTTCCCCAAAATGAAAAAAAATCACAAATGTTTTATCATGGTCACATTTCCAAACTGTTCACAAGTTTTTAAAAATGTTCAACATTTTTCTGAAAATGCTCACATTTGTATTTTTGAATATTTTAATTAATATTGACAAGTTTAGAAACATCACTTCAAATAAACGGTGTATTTATGATAAAACAAAATGCAAAACCACCTAAAAACAGAAAACCAGAAAAAATCAATTGGAACGGCAACACACGGGAGAACAACTTGGGCGTCCCATGTGAGGTCGCTCGGTGTGGTTGTGTAGGACCTTGAAGTATGTCTAGAGGGGGGTGATTAGACTACTTGACCAATAAAAACTTAACCTTTTTCCAATTTTAGAGTTTGGTAGATTTTAGCTACTTTAGGACAAGTCAAGCAATCATCACACTATTCAAGCAAGCATGCAAAGAGTATATAGGCAACGGAAATTAAAGCATGCAACTTGCAAGAAAGTAAAGGGAAGGGTTTGGAGGATTCAAACGCAATTGGAGACACGGATGTTTTTGGCGTGGTTCCGATAGGTGGTGCTATCGTACATCCACGTTGATGGAGACTTCAACCCACGAAGGGTAACGGCTGCGCGAGTCCATGGAGGGCTCCACCCACGAAGGGTCCACGAAGAAGCAACCTTGTCTATCCCACCATGGCTGTCGCCCACGAATGACTTGCCTCACTAGTGGTAGATCTTCACGAAGTAGGCGATCTCGTTGCCCTTACAAACTCCTTGGTTCAACTCCACAATCTTGTCGGAGGCTCCTAAGTGACACCTAGCCAATCTAGGAGACACCACTCTTCAAGAAGTAACAAATGGTGCGTTCACTAGTAGAAAAGGGGCCAATGGTCTAGGCCGGTCCAGCCCATTAGTCCCGGTTCAATCCAGAACCGGGACCAATGGGGGCATTGGACCCGGTTCGTGAGCCCCAGGGGTCGGCCGGGCCACGTGGGCCATTGGTCCCGGTTCGTCTGGACCTATTGGTCCCGGTTGGTGGGACGAACCGGGACCAATGGCCCTCGCTCCTGGCCCACCACCATTGGTCCCGGTTGGTGGCCTGAACCGGGACCAAAGGACGCCCATTAGTCCCGGTCCATTTCACCAACCGGGACTAAAGGGTTCGTCCTCATTGCGGCCAGAGTTTAGTCCCACCTCGCCAACCGAAGGGGAATCAGACCGGTTTATAAGCCCCTCCCTCTCTGCCTTATTGAGCTCCTCTGAAAATGAAAATAGATGCCCTTATATAGGGAATTTAGCCTAAATTCATACGAATTTCTCTTGAAATTTGTTATGAATTTAAGTTGAATTTCCTCTATAAGCGCATCTATGCTCATTTCTGAGTAGTTTTTTATATAGTTTTTTTT
>NC_057807.1:496123611-496123882 GCF_018294505.1 Triticum aestivum | reverse complement strand
TTTTTTTTCTTTTCTGCTATATTTATTTTTTTCTTTTTATTTTTGAGTTGTAATAAGTCATTAAAAATAAGCATCTATGCTCATTTTTTAGTAAAGTTAATCATAACTATTTTTTCTTCTATTTATTTTTGAATTGTAATAAGTCATTAAAAATAAGCATCTATGCTCATATTTTAGTAAAGTTAATCACAACTATTTTTTCTTTTTTTTATTTCTGAGTTGTAATAAGTCATTAAAAATAAGCATCTATGCTCCTTTTTTAGTACAGTTA
>NC_057807.1:496113588-496123471 GCF_018294505.1 Triticum aestivum | reverse complement strand
TAGTTTTTTTTTCTTTTCTGCTATATTTATTTTTTTCTTTTTATTTCTGAGTTGTAATAAGTCATTAAAAATAAGCATCTATGCTCATTTTTTAGTACAGTTAATCACAACTATTTTTTGCTTCTATTCATTTCTGAGTAGTTTTCTATATAGTTTTTTTTCTGCTATATTTATTTTTTTCTTTTTATTTCTGAGTTGTAATAAGTCATTAAAAATAAAAAAGAGGCGCAATGCTTGTTAATTTGCTTCAAGCCTTTCGGAATAGTGTCAACTGCACTGCATATAGCTCTGTGCAGTCTACCGTATTCCTCAAGGCTTGAAGCTAACCAACGTGCAGGAGCATTGAGCCTCTTCGTCATCGTCTCTGCACTCAGGGCTTATAAACAGCTGCGAGTGCCTCTCGCTTGGCGAGGTAGGAATAAAAAAACAGCTGCAGGAAGAATCAACAAAAAAACAGCTGTAGAAAATAAAAAAGTAGTTAGACGGGTCCTAAGGGAGTTCCGGACTAGGGGGTGTCCGGATAGCCAAACTATCATCATCAGCCGGACTCCGAGACTATGAAGATACAAGATTGAAGACTTTGTCCCGTGTCCAGATGGGACTTTCCTTGGCGTGGAAGGCAAGCTTGGTGATACGGATATGTAGATCTCCTACCTTTGTAATCGACTCTGTGTATCCCTAGCCCTCTCAAGTGTCTATATAAACCGGATGGCCTTAATCCATAGGACGGACAACAATCATACCATAGGCTAGCTTCTACGGTTTAGCCTCCTTGATCTCGTGGTAGATCTACTCTTGTAACCCACATCATCAATATTAATCAAGTAGGACGTAGGGTTTTACCTCCATCAAGAGGGCCCGAACCTGGGTAAAAACATCGTGTCCCTCGTCTCCTGTTACCATCCGCCTAGACGCACAGTTCGGGACCCCCTACCCGAGATCCGCCGGTTTTGACACCGACATTGGTGCTTTCATTGAGAGTTCCTCTGTGTCGTCACCGATAGGCTCGATGGCTTGTTCGATCATCAACGACGATGCAGTCCAGGGTGAGACCTTCCTTCCCGAACAGATCTTCATATTAGGCGGCTTCGCACTGCGGGCCAATTCGCTTGGCCAGCTGGAGCAGATCGAAGGTTACGCCCCTGGCCGTCAGGTCAGATTTGGAAGTTTGAACTTCACGGCTGACATCCGCGGGGACTTGATCCTCGACGGATTCGAGCCACAGCCGAGCGTGCCGTACTGTCATGATGGGCATGATTTAGCTCTGCAGCCGGACAGTACCCTGGAGGCCGCACTCGAACCCGCTCCGATCTTCGACTCGGAGCCGGCTGCGCAGACCAAGGATGGATGGCTAGACACCACCTCGGGGGCTGCAACCTCTACGGCGATAGAGCCGAACACCGATCTTGTCCCCCATGAAGCTCGTGACTCCGAGGTGCCGGACTCCTTGCCGGACTCCGAACCTCCCGCGCCCCCTCCAGTCGAATCTGATTGGGTGCCGATCATGGAGTTCACCGCGGCGAACATCTTTCAACACTCACCTTTTGGCGACATCTTGAGTTTGCTAAAGTACCTCTCGTTATCAGGAGAGGCCTGGCCGGACTGTGGCCAGGACGGTTGGGATGCGGACGACGAAGAAATTCAGAGCCCACCCACCACCCACTTGGTAGCCACTGTCGACGATCTAACCGACATGCTAGATTACGACTTTGAGGACATCGACGGTATGGACGACGATGCCGGAGACGACCAAGAACCAGCGCCCACCGGGCACTGGAAAGCCACCTCTTCATACGACATATACATGGTGGATATCCCAAAGGATGGGAACGGCGAAGGAATAGCGGAGGATGACCCCTCCAAGAAACAGCCCAAGCACCGGCGTCAGCGGCGCCGCTCTAAATCCCGCCATAGCAAGAACGAGGATTCCGGCACCGGAGACAATAATACACCGGATAGCGCCGAAGACAACCCACTCCAGCAAGATCCAGCACAAGAGGAGGGGGACGCCAGCCCTCATGAGAGAGCGGCTGAAGAAGAGGTAGAGGACTATATGCCTCCCTCCGGAGACGAGGCAAGCCTCGACAATGACGAATTCGTCGTGCCTAAGGATCCCGTCGAACAGGAGCGTTTCAAACACAGGCTTATGTCCACGGCAAACAGCCTCAAGAAAAAGCAGCAGCAGCTTAGAGCTGATCAATATCTGCTAGCCGACAGATGGACCGAAGTCCTCGCGACCGAAGAGCATGAACTCGAACGCCCCTCCAAAAGCTACCCCAAACGTAAGCTGCTCCCCCGATTAGAGGTGGAGGCATATGATCGCGCTTCACCAGGAGACAATACGGCTGATCGACCACCCTGTGGTCGCGACAGAGAGGCCTCAAGGCCCTTCACTAGACCCGTACCCCGGCATCGCTCGAAAAGCACAAGGCCACAGGGGAACACTCCGGACCTGCGAGACATATTGGAGGATAAGGCAAGACAATCAAGCTCGATCTATGGATCACGTGGGCGCCCCACGATACGTGAAAATCACCGTCACCCCGGACACAGTAAGTCCGGCCGGGCCGAACACAACAGACAAAGCTCTTTTGAGCTCCATCGCGATATCGCCCAGTACAGAGGCGCCGCACACCCACTGTGCTTCACAGATGAGGTAATGGATCATCAAATCCCAGAAGGGTTTAAACCCATCAATATTGAATCTTATGATGGCACAACAGACCCCGCGGTCTGGATCGAGGACTATCTCCTCCACATCCACATGGCCCGTGGAGACGATCTCCACGCCATCAAATATCTCCCACTCAAACTTAAAGGACCAGCTCGGCACTGGCTTAACAGCTTACCAGCAGAGTCAATCGGGAGTTGGGAGGACCTGGAAGCCGCATTCCTCGATAACTTCCAAGGCACATACGTGCGACCACCAGATGCAGATGACCTAAGCCACATAATTCAGCAGCCAGACGAATCGGCCAGACAATTCTGGACACGGTTCTTAACCAAGAAAAACCAAATCGTCGACTGTCCGGACGCCGAGGCCCTCGCGGCCTTCAAACATAACATCCGCGGCGAGTGGCTTGCCCGGCACCTGGGACAGGAAAAGCCGAAATCCATGGCAGCCCTTACATCACTCATGACCCGCTTCTGTGCGGGTGAGGACAGCTGGCTAGCACGTAGCAACAACCTCGACAAAAATTCTGGCAGTCCGGATATCAAGGACCATAGTGGCAGGTCGCGTCACAACAAAAACAAACGCCGCATTAACGGCGATAACAGTGAGGATATGGCAGTCAATGCCGGATCTAGAGGCTCTAAACCCGGTCAACGGAAAAAGCCATTCAAAAGAACAACTCAGGGTCCGTCCAATTTGGACCGAATTCTTGACCGCTTGTGCCAGATACATGGCACCCCTGAAAAACCAGCTAACCACACCAATAGGGACTGTTGGGTGTTCAAGCAGGCAGGCAAGTTAATTGCCGAAAACAGCGACAAGGGGCTACATAGCGACGACGAGGAAGAGACCCGACCACCGAATAATAGAGGACAGAAGGGTTTTCCCCCACAGGTGCGGACGGTGAACATGATATATGCCACGCACATACCCAAAAGGGAGCGAAAGCATGCACTCAGGGATGTATACGCGATGGAGCCAGTTGCCCTGAAGTTCAATCCATGGTCCTCTTGCCCGATCACCTTTGACCGAAGGGACCACCCCACCAGCATTCGCCATGGTGGGTTCGCCGCATTGGTTCTAGACCCAATCGTCGATGGATTTCATCTCACCAGAGTCCTGATGAACGGCGGCAGCAGCCTAAACCTGCTTTATCAGGACACGGTGCGCAAAATGGGCATAGACCCCTCAAGGATTAAACCTACCAAGACGACCTTTAAAGGCGTCATACCAGGTGTAGAAGCCAATTGTACAGGCTTAGTTACACTGGAAGTGGTCTTCGGATCCCCGGATAACTTCCGAAGCGAGGAGTTAATCTTCGACATAGTCCCGTTCCGCAGCGGCTATCATGCCTTGCTCGGACGTACCGCGTTCGCAAAGTTCAACGCGGTGCTGCACTACGCATACCTCAAGCTCAAGATGCCAGGCCCTAGAGGAGTCATCACGGTCAACGGAAACACTGAACGCTCCCTCCGAACGGAGGAACATACAACGGCTCTCGCGGCAGAAGTACAAAGCAGCCTTTTAAGGCAATTCTCGAGTCCGGCTGCCAAGCGGCCGGACACAGCTAAGCGTGCACGGAGTAACCTACAACACGACCACCTGGCACATTCCGAGCACGCGTAGCAGTGCGGCCCCAACCCCAGCCCCTGTAAAACATTAAGACAGACCCTTCGCGTACTCCATTACGCTCTGAAGATACCATGGGCATGGGGCAAGGGGCTCGACCACGATAAGCCCAGACTGCGGCTCAACCGCACCAGGGGCTCTTAAGTGTGTCGTTTCTTTTTCTTTTCCTTTTATTTTTTACCTACAGGACTCTGTTTGTTAGAGGCCCTGTCCGGCAGCAGACATGCCGAACGCACGATGCAACAGCCAGGGAAGGAGAAAGGCTACAACGAAAATCCAGGTGGTCTCCATCATGAGCATTAAATTTGTTTTATGCATTATTCCGTAGCCTACCACTGGAGGGGGACATGTTAAACAGTCCCATCCCTTGCTTACCGCACCACTTGTATCGTCCTGCACTTACAGCAGTTTTCATTGAATAAAGCAATGCAGCACATTTTTGCTTCTAATTGCATTTCTTTCTTACACATATGTTCATCTATGACATGTTGCATCCGTACGTTTTGGTACGGCTAAATACACCAGGGGCTTATATTTCCCGCGTTATGGTGTGATAAGTCCGAACACTTTCACAAGTGCGGCACCCCGAACTTATAGCATTATATGCATCGGCTCCGAATCATGTTCTTGGGTCAATAGTTGGGTTTGCCCGGCTCCCATGTTTTGGTACCTTACGTTCCATTTTATCGGCTAAGGTAGCACTGGGAGAACCACTGCGATTGCGCCCCAGTTGAGCTGGGTTAACGCCTCAGTGGAGAAAGCTAAAACTGACCGTCATGATGAGGCGAGAGCTGGTCGCTGTTCGAGAGGTTCTTTGCGAGTCCCTAAAGACTTATGCCGCTACGAGCGAGGAGCCAGATTCTGTCCGGCCAAGGTGTGGATAGCGCCCCAAATTCGGCCTTCCAAAAACTAGGGGCTTCGTCGAAATTTAAAATTATAGAATTCTATGGCTAAGTGAGAGTGTTCAAGCATTATAAGTTCGGTTGCCTTGTTCGTTGTGTTGAGCGCCTCCCTAGATGGACCCAAAAATGGGAACAAGAGCGCTCGAGTTTATCCCGAACATCCCAGCACTCGTGGCATGGGGGCTGAAGCCGATGACTTGCCATCTCTCAGATTTGATAAACAGCCGCACAGAAGGTAATATATTAAATTAACAAGCATTGCTTAGCGCATATGAACCAAGTTTTCAGCGCACAGGATAACAAAATGCGAGTCTACTCAAATATTACATCTTTGGAGCACTCACCCGCAATAGTGCGGGCGCCCTTCAGCACACTCTTATAATACATCTCGGGCGTACGATACTCCTTGCCCTTTGGTGGTGGGTCCGTCACAAGCTTCTGGGCATCCATCTTGCCCCAGTGCACCTTTGCGCAGGCAAGGGCCCGACGGGCACCTTCAATACAGGCGGAGTGCTTGATAACTTCAACCCACGGGCACGCATCGACCAGCCGCCGCACCAGGCCGAAGTAGCTCCCAGGCATGGCCTGCTTAGGCCACAACCGAACTATGAGACCCTTCATGGCCTGTTCGGCCGCCTTGTGGAGCTCGACCAGCTGCTTCAGTTGGTCGCTAAGGGGCACCGGATGTTCGGCCTCAGCATACTGAGACCAGAAGACCTTCTTCGTCGAGCTCCCCTCCTCGGCCCGGTAGAATGCGGCAGCATCGGACACGCTACGAGGAAGATCTGCGAACGCTGTTGGAGAGCTCTGAATTCGGGTAAGCGACAGGTAATTAACACTCACATGTTTACTTTGCATGAAAAATACCTTACCCGCTGCTATTTTCTTTACCGCCTCGATCTCCTGGAGGGCCTTGTAGGCTTCGGCCTTAGCGGCTTTGGCACTCTCAAGAGCCGTTATAAGCTCAGACTCTCGAGTCTTCGAGTCACGCTCCAGGCTCTCATGTTTCCTCACGAGATCCTGGAGCTCTTGCTGTACCTCCGCCACCCGCGCCTCCTGTTTCTCTTGCTCGGTGGGCTCCGCAGCCGCATTGCGTTCGGCCGCGGCCACCGCCTCCTTCAGGGTCGCCACCTCGTTAGTGGCCCCTGCAATACCCCAGTTATCCTTGTCATTTTTCTTGCAACCAAAATCCTTTTCTGTAAGGTACAATTTTCATAAGGTATTACTCACCTTCTTTTTCCTCGAGCTGCTTCTTGGCATGGCCGAGCTCGTTCTCGGACCGCTCGAGGTTTTCCTTCAAAGTTTTGACCTCCGCAGTCAGTGCGGCAGAGGTCAGCAGCACAGCCTGCAATCCCATATTGACATATTTTCATGACTCCTGCGATTATCTTTCTAAAGATCCTCAGTCCGGCTTTTCTTTTCGAACACCGAACCGAGCATCAGGGGCTACTGTCTATGCGATACCATTTTACATATATTGAAATTCTTACCTCAAAGCCTGTTAGAAGGCTGCTGCAGGCTTCGGTCAGCCCGCTCTTGGCGAGCTGAACCTTCTGAATCACCGCACTCATAACAGTGCGGTGTTCCTCTTCGATGGAGGCGCCGTTGAGCGCCTCCAGCAAATTATCCGGCACCTCCGGTTGGACGGAGGCAGCCGGCGTCGCGGTCTTGCCCTTCTTCCGAAGGGGTCGCCCGCCGGACTCCGGAGCCACTATGTGTTCCGGGGCTGAGTCCGGTGCAAAGTCCGGGAGGTTGTCCTGCAACATCTCCGGGGCCCTCTCCTCCTGGTGGGTCCATTCCTGGGATCCCACCTCGGCATCGTCCGCATCACGGGGGGTGGAGGCAGTCGGAAGAGAATCCATATCCGACGCCCCTAAGGACCCGCTCGACGAAGTGGGGAGATCATCCTTAGGCGGACTGCAGGGTTGTATGCGGCATTAGAAAGACATATGTGGCGGAAAACGAAAACCTTGAAGTTATTCGGGAGTCCGGATACTTACGATCTCGCCAGAGGCTTGGCCCTTGGAGGCCAGTCCTCGTCGTCGTCACTGGCGTTGGCGGAACAGTCCGGGGGAAGAGTTTTTCCCCTCTTGGACCCTTCGGCCTCCCTTGTTGGGGAGGCCTTCCTTATCTTCCCTCTCCCCGCTGGGGGAGAGGCTTTCTTCTTCTCCTCCTCGCCTTGGTGGGAGGAGTCGGCCTCGGATTCATCGTCCGATAGCACATGAAAACGGGAACTCTTACGAGTCCCCGTGGCCTTCTTCTTGGCCTTCTTCTCCGGCACCACGTGGGGTGCCGAAGCCAGCAGCCCCGTTAGGCGGGCGTCAGCTGGGTCCTCTGGCAATGGGGCCAGACAGATAGCCTGTGCGGCCTTCTTCAGCCAGTCCTGTCAAAGGAAAGGGAGTTTAGATCCCGCATAGAGTCAAACTATGAATAACAAGCGTCCCGTAAAGGACAATATCACTTACCTCGTCAGCTGGACGCTGCGAGCTGAATCCGCAATCTTCGGTAGCGGATGCGGGAGCCTCGGCGCCCTTGAACAACACCTTCCAGACCTCTTTGTACGTAGTGTCGAAGAGCCCATTCAAAGTCTGGTGCTGCGCCGGATCGAACTCCCACATATTGAAGCCCCGTCGTTGGCACGGGAGAATCTGGCGGATGAGCATGACCTAGACTATGTTGGCAAGCTTGAGCTTCTTGTCCACCAGATTTTGGACGCAGACTTGGAGTCCGGTCAGCTCCTCCGAATCGCCCCAAATCCGACCACTCTCTTTCCAGGAGGTGAGCCGTGTGGGGATGCCGGATCTGAATACGGGGGCTGCTGCCCATTTGGGATCACGCGGCTCGGTGATGTAGAACCACCCCGATTGCCACCCCTTGATGGTTTCCACAAAGGTGTCCTCCAGCCACGTAACGTGGGACATCCTGCCCACCATGGCGCCTCCGCACTCTGCTTGGCTGCCCTTCACAACCTTCGGCTTGACACTAAAGGTCTTGAGCCACAAGCCGAAGTGGGGCTGGATGCAGAGGAAGGCCTCGCACATGATGATAAACGCCGAGATGTTGAGAATAAAATTCGGGGCCAGATCATGGAAATCTAGGCCGTAGTAGAACATGAGCCCCCGAAAAAGGGATGAAGTGGGAAGCCCAGTCCGCGGAGGAAATGGGGAAGGAATACTACCCTCTCATGGGGCCTGGGGGTGGGGATGAGCTCTCCCTCGTCGGGGAGCCGATGTGCGATGTCGCTGGACAAGTATCCGGCGCTGCGCAGCTTCTGGATATGCCCCTCCGTGACGGAGGAGGCCATCCACTTGCCTCCTGCTCCGGACATATTTGGAGAAGGTTGAGGTGAGATGTGCGGGCTTGGGCGCTAGAGCTCGAGTTCGCGGAGATGGATAAGCCAAGGAGGAAGAAGGCGCGGGTAAAAGGATTGGATCTTTATCCCCTTATATGGGCGGACAGAAACATGCGTCCCCACCGGCCTGATAAAACTCGCTTATCTCCCAAGTGCCGCAATCAATGGCGCGGTTGGGTTACCCACGTCCGTATTGATGGGAATCCCGGAATAAGGGGAACACGATCTCTGCTTTGACAAGACGTGCCAAGGAAACCGCCTCGCTAAACGCGCTGAGATGGAATACTAAAAACAATTTGAAGGCTTGGTAGTGGTGTGACGTTACGCCACAAAATACGTTAGCAGATTGAACTTGTGTAATATTATTCTCTCTATGGTTGTATGTGGAATTTATTTTGCAGAGCCGGACACTATCCTGGTGTTCACAATCTTCTATAAATTATTCGGAGGAGGAACCCGCCTTGCAATGCCGAAGACAACATGCGCGCCGCACTCGTCGTCATTGAAGCCTGGTTCAGGGGCTACTGAGGGAGTTCCGGACTAGGGGGTGTCCGGATAGCCGAACTATCATCATCGGCCGGACTCCAAGACTATGAAGATACAAGATTGAAGACTTTGTCCCGTGTCCGGATGGGACTTTCCTTGGCGTGGTAGGCAAGCTTGGCGATACGGATATGTAGATCTCCTACCTTCGTAACCGACTCTGTGTAACCCTAGCCCTCTCCGATGTCTATATAAACGGGATGGCCTTAGTCCATAGGACGGACAACAATCATACCATAGGCTAGCTTTTAGGGTTTAGCCTCCTTGATCTCGTGGTAGATCTACTCTTGTAACCCACATCATCAATATTAATCAAGTAGGACGTAGGGTTTTACCTCCATCAAGAGGGCCCGAACCTAGGTAAAAACATCGTGTCCCTCGTCTCCTGTTACCATCCGCCTAGACGCATTGTTCGGGACCCCCTACCCGAGATCCGCCGGTTTTGACACCGACAGGTCCATTGGTACCGGTTGGTGGCATCAACCGGTACCAATGCCACTCTTTGGTCCCGGTTAGTTGAACCAACCGGGACGAATGCCGCTCTTTAGTCCCAGTTGGAGCCACCAACCGGGACCAAAGGTCTTTGTTTCCCGCCCTTTGGGCTGCTGAAAAGAGGTCTTTGGTCCCGATTGGTGGCACCAACCGGGACTAAAGGGGGCATTGGTCCCGGTTGGTGCCACGAACCGGGACCAAAGCCTTTGCTATATATACAACACTTAGCACGACTTCGATCTCTCCTGCTCCACTCCCGTCGCCGCGCATCTCCCTGCCGCCACCTCGCCG
>NC_057807.1:496110014-496113231 GCF_018294505.1 Triticum aestivum | reverse complement strand
GCACCTCGCCGTCGCCGTCGCCGGCCGTACGTGAGCATTGTTTTTTATTTTTGTTAGATTTTTTTTAGATTTTTTTGTAGTTCATAGATTTTTTTGTTAGGTTAGATGTGTAGTAATTAATTTGTTCATATTATGTTAGATTTTTTTGTTAGATTAATTAGATTTTTTTGTTAGGTTAGATGTGTAATAATTTAGATATGTAGTTCATAGATTTTTTTGTTAGATTAATTAGATTTTTTTGTTAGATTAGATGTGTAGTAATTTAGATATGTAGTTCATAGATTTTTTTGTTAGATTAGATTTTTTTTGTTAGATTAGATGTGTAGTAATTGATTTGTTCATACTATGTTAGATTTTTTGTTAGATTAATTAGATTTTTTTGTTAGGTTAGATGTGTAGTAATTTAGATATGTAGTTCATAGATTTTTTTTGTTAGATTAAATGTGTAGTAATTAATTTGTTCATATTATGTTAGATTTTTTTCTGTTAATAGATTTTTTTGGTGATATTATTATTGAATATGCATGTTTGGTGATATTATTGTTAATAAATTTTTTTGGTGATATTTAGATTGTGTAATTAATTTTGTTCATAGAATTTTAATGATTTTTTTGTTCATAGTAAGTGCTTAGTAGTTGAACTAGATAGTTGATTTAATTAATAAAACTACTTTTATTTAACTATATATAGACGTAGTTCCCGCATCTACGTCAGCGATGCCTATCCCGCATCCTCGTCGTCGTCGACTCGGCGGTGGAGGCCTGCTTGATCAGGGCCATGTTCGAGACTGGGCTCCGCTGGGCTGGTATTGGGAGGTGCTACCTTTCAGGAGACGTAGGTTGGTGAGGAGGCAGCCCGTTGTTGACCCGATCCTTGTGTGGTGGCGGTCGCGTGGGCCAGTGACGGTGGTGAGGCATCCGAACACCGCAGAGGTGGTACGCCACCGTGTCAGCGAGGAGGACGAGCACGTCCGTCGCTACATGGTTGCATTGGAGGGCAGGTTCGACAATACCTGGCAGGTTCTTCAGGGATCTCACTGGAGCTATGATCCTGTGATGGTTCCTTATCTTTGGGTGTCCACTGCCCGCGTCGATACCCGTCGGGCGCTACGGTTCTAGTTGTATTAGTGATAATATTCGACGATGTACGAACACCAAGAGATGATGTACTTTTGCTTATAATTATTAAATGCATGCTAATTTGAATACTATACTTTATTTTATGATTTGGTTTTGCTTATTTTATGATTTGGTTTTGCTTATTGAATGCTCATATTGGATAAGTTCTCCTTCATTCCCGTGTGCTAGACAATTTGATATAATAATGCATTCGAGAATGAAAGGAGGAGCTACGTACATCGATCATCGATAGTCAACCCGTGATTAATAATAATGATCTAGTTTAATATTTGAATTATGAATGTAGGCCGGAAATGTCGTACTCATCAGACGACAAAAACCGCCCGGGGGAGTGCGACTGGTGCCACGACGACCGAGGTATCTGCGACAGGTTCATTGAGCTGGACGAAGATCGGCGCTTCAGCATTAAGCTCGAGGAGACCTGCGATGTTCATACGGTACGCAACGACGACAATAGTTTTTTTCGTAATTAAGCACGACTTCAACTATTTTAACGTGTATTTTTCATCTTTTCCAATTCGACTAGCTTATCCATGCTTTGCAAGACGCTATGTCTTGGAGAGGATGGGTTTTGAAGACCATGAAAGTTTCGAAACCAAAAAAATTATCCTAAGTACCCATCATGGTGTGGATTTTCAAGTAAAGCTGTACAATGCTCAGAGTGTAACCCATTTTGGTTGCAAAAATTGGGAAGCACTTTGCAAGATGTATGGTCTTGATGAGGGTATGCTTGTCATCATGGATCTTGGTGATCCTACAATCGAGCAAGAGAGACCTTCGATTTGGGTCCTTGTGGATACACCTCCAATTCTTCCCCCATGTGAGCTTAACATAGTTATTAAGTAATTTATATTGTTTATTTCAAAATATATAGTTGACAACTTATCTCCATTGACAGCTTATTTTCATTCTTCAAAGAATGTGCGGAAGATGGTAGACATAACCTACTACACCGAAGGCTCCGAATTAACTTATCAGGAGAAAAATCATCTGGTCGGATTTTGTACTGATCTTGAGAATTACAATATCTACAATCAAACCCCTCAACATTATGGTCAATACGTGCCACTAGTGCACGCGTTGAACTACGGTAACTACCATGGAGATACCCTGGTAAGATTATTTTTTACTATTACAACATCCGTGCATCTTTTTGCACACTTCTAAAACTAGTACATCATTGCTAACTACGATATTATTACTATGTTTTTCAACAGATAATCCCGAATGATTGTGTGCCTCATCTGATGTATACGCATGGTAGCCTTCATGTTTTGAACGTACAACCAGGTCGTCCTACGAATCTCAACTGTCCATACAGGGTTTCTAAAAGAAGTGGAGACATAACAATCAAAGAATGGAAAAAATGTATGGACAGTCGTAAGGAGCTTCTTGGAAGCAATAAGCAGCGAAGGGCAAGAATTGGAGACAGGATGATCGCCATTCTTCATAATGGAGAGTCAGGGTCTATATTGTTTTTGTGACGCCCCGGATTCGATGCGCCAGGTGTCTGCCAGTTATTCGCCGTCGTTGCCATGTCATTTGCTTGCGTGTTGCATTTTTCCATGTCATCATGTGCATCTCATTTTGCATACGTGTTCGTCTCATGCATCCGAGCATTTTCCCCGTTGTCCGTTTCGCAATCCGGCACTCCTGTGTCCTCCGGCGTCCCCCTTTTGTCTCTTGTTGTGAGTGGGTCTTAAACTTTCTCGGAATGGACCGAGGTTTGCCCAGCGGCCTTGGTATAGCACCGGTAGACCGCCTGTCAAGTTTCGTGCCATTTGGAGGTCGTTTGATACTCCAACGGTTAACCGGGTAACCGTAAAGGCCTCTTTTGTGTGCAGCCCAACACCCCTTCAAAGTGGCCCAAAACCCAGGAAACCCCCCTCCATGCTCTCGGTTGTTCGATCACGATCGCGTGGCCGAAAACCGCACCTCATTTGGAGCTTCCTAACTCCTCCTACCTATAAATTAGTCCCCCCTCCGAAATTCGCGGATGAATCCCCCGAAACCCTAGCCTTCTTCTTCCTCCACGCGCCGGACGCGTCGGCCCGGCGCCGGACACGTCCGCCGCCGCC
>NC_057807.1:496103321-496109567 GCF_018294505.1 Triticum aestivum | reverse complement strand
CGGCCGCCGCGGCTCCCCCGCTCCCGTCCCCGCCGGCGACCGCCGCCATCGCCGGACCGCGCAGCCCCGCCGCCTCCTTCCGCGCCGCCTTCCTCTGGCCTTCCCCGTCCTCCTCCGGCGCCCTGCTCCGGCGAGCCCAGCCCCGCCTCGATCCGCGCCCGATTCGGATCCAGATCCAGTCCACGAAGGTTGACCCCGAAAAGCACCAAGTCCCTGATATTTTGCATAATTATACCATGTTCATTGCATCATATCTCTGCAACCGTAGCTCCGTTTTGTGCGTGTAATATGTCAAATTGTTCGTCTCGACGAGTACTTCATTTCATTCCATTGCATCATGTTCATTTGAGTCCATCTTGATGCCTGAATCATCGTTGCAAGAGTGCATGTTGCTGTTGACCTGCTGAAACTGTTATAACATGCTCATTTGTCATTTTTGCCATCATTGATGTGTGCATCCTATGAGGTTGATTTCTACATGTGTTTTAAACTATGCCATGCCATCTTTACAGGGGTGTATGCCATGTATTTTTGTGATCAATATGATGACTAGCACAAGCATGTAAACTAGGCCTCGTGATGTTGCTGATTTCAGTCCCTGTTCTGCCGTTATTTTTATGCCATGTAAACTTGATGCTACAGAGAGATCCATGGTTATTTTGAGATACTTCAGTAAGGATGCTTTGTACATATGGTTTTGAGCTATCCATCCATGCCCCTGTTTGCATTTATAGCTTGCTGTAGATTGTTCATATCTTGCTCCAAGTTGCTAAATGATGTTGCTGTCAGCCTGTTAACATGAAGTTCAATGTTTCCATGATTGTTGTTAGTTATCCATGCACCCTATGAACTTGCTATTGCCATGCTTAGCTTCATAAACATGTCTTCTTACTGTGGGTTGCCTTTCCATGCCATGTATTGATCTGTGGTGAGTGGTACAAGCTCATCAACATGCCTACTTATTGTTGTTCTTGCCATGTATGAATCTGTCATATAACTTGCCATGTTTACATGGGTGCCATCTTATCTTCTGATCCTTTTTGGCTCTTGGTCAGTAAGGGACTTTTGTTCTATGCAATTAGTAGATTCATGCCATGCCTTTGTTTGCCATATTAAGTTCTGTAACATGTTGTTTGATAGATCTAAACATTGCAACCTGATGTTATTTCTGCTAAAGTCTGAAACTGTTATTATTTGCAATCTTGCCATGTGTGTTTGAGCATGTTCTATTGATTTCTGGAGATAGCTCAGTGTTCATGTTTTGTTATGCTTTACCTGTACAACATGACCATGCTTTTTGTTTTCATATTGAGGTGCTGTAGCATGTTGTTTTGATGCTTGGAATATGCCTACTTGCTGTTTTGGACAGATTGTTGCTATATCATGTTTGGAGTGTATGTGTTGAACCGTTGCTCCGTTTTGAGTGTGTTCTATATGAAACTTGCTTATTATCATGTTGCTTCATATTATCATGTTGCATACTTGTTTTGAAGTGTTTGCTTGATGTTTGGGGTGCATTTTGCATCAATGTCATGTTTAACTTGTTTTGCTCACATCTTCTAGGCCGTAGCTCCGAATTAAATGAACTTTATATGTAACTTGACTAGAATCTCGTGTAGATCATCTTGGTGCATCTTAACTTGCTGTTTAACAACTTGAACATAAGGTTTATTCAGATCTGGACCAATTTCGAAATTTGCATATGAGGACATACCGGAATTGTTATATGTTGTTCCCGGCCTCATTTAAACTTGCTTTGATGTGTTGCTCTTGTTTGCATCGTCTCTTGCCAGGAGTAGCTTCATGTAGCTTTGTCATGCATCATGCTTGTTGTGCATCATGTCTTGTCTATGTGTGGTGTGTTTACTATATTGTGTGCTTCTTTTCGATAGTTCCTGTTTCGTTGCGATCGTGAGGATTCGTTCGTCTACGCTTGGTTTGTCTTCGTGGCTTCATCCATTCGTCTTCTTCATGGACTCGTTCTTCTTCCTTGCGGGATTTCAGGCAAGATGACCGCTACCCTGGATCTCACAACTATCATTGCTATGCTAGTTGCTTCGTTCTATCACTATGCTGCGTTACCTATCATTTGCTCTTCAAGCCTCCCAAATTGCCATGAACCTCTAACCTTTGACACCCTTCCTAGCAAACCGTTGCTTGGCTATGTTCCCGCATTGCTCAGCCCCTCTTATAGCGTTGCTAGTTGCAGGTGAAGTTTGAAGATTGCTCCATGGTGGACAGGATTTTGTTGGGATATCACAATATCTCTTATATTATTAATGCATCTATATATTTGGTAAAGGGTGGAAGGCTCGGCCTTATGCCTGGTGTTTTGTTCCACTCTTGCCGCCCTAGTTTCCGTCATACCGGTGTTATGTTCCCGAATTTTGCGTTCCTTACGCGGTTGGGTGATTTATGGGACCCCCTTGACAGTTCGCTTTGAATAAAACTCCTCCAGCAAGGCCCAACCTTGGTTTTACCATTTGCCTCACCACCACCTACATTTCCCTTGGGAGTAATTAACCCGAGGGTCATCTTTATTATAGCCCCCCGGGCCAGTGCTTGTCTAAGTGTTGGTCCGAACCAGAGCCACTTGCAGCGCCACCTCGGGGAAACTTGAGGGTTGGTTTTAGTTGTACGTAGTGTTCATCCGGTGTTGCCCTGAGAACGAGATATGTGCAGCTCCTATCGGGATTGTCGGCGCATCGGGCGGTCTTGCTGGTCTTGTTTTACCATTGTCGAAATGTCTTGTAAACCGGGATTCCGAGTCTGATCGGGTCTTCCTGGGAGAAGGAATATCCTTCGTTGATCGCGAGAGCTTATCATGGGCTAAGTTGGGACACCCCTGCAGGGTATAAACTTTCGAAAGCCGTGCCCGCGGTTATGGGCAGATGGGAATTTGTTAATGTCCGGTTGTAGATAACTTGACACCAGATCCGAATTAAAACGCATCAACCGCGTGTGTAGCCGTGATGGTCTCTTTTTGGCAGAGTCCGGGAAGTGAACATAGTTTCTGGGTTATTATTGACGTAAGTAGGAGTTCAAGATCACTTCTTGATCATTGCTAGCTTCACGACCGTTCCGCTTGCTCTCTTCTCGCTCTTATTTGCGTATGTTAGCCACCACATATGCTTAGTCGCTGCTGCAACCTCACCACTTTATCCCTTCCTTTCCCATTAAGCTTTGCTAGTCCTGATACCCATGGTAATGGGATTGCTGAGTCCTCGTGGCTCACAGATTACTACAACAACAGTTGCAGGTACAGGTTGCGATGATCTTGACGCGAGAGCGATGTTTGCTTTATTTGGAGTTCTTCTTCTGCTTCTTCTTCGATCAGGGGATAGGTTCCAGGTCGGCAGCCTGGGCTAGCAGGGTGGATGTCGTTTGAGCTTCTGTTTGTGTTTCATCCATAGTCGGATATTGATCTTATGTATTGTGATGTTGTATTCGTGTGGCATTGTATGCCTCTTGTATGTATCCCCATCTATTATGTAATGTTGATATAATGATATCCACCTTGCAAAAGCGTTCGAATATGCGGGTCTATCCTTGGTGGGACCTTCGAGTTCCTTTTGGATAGGGTCGCATATTGGGCATGACAAGTTGGTATCAGAGCCTCGACCGACCCTAGGAGCCCCCCTTGATTGATCGTGTAGTTTGGCCGTTGTTGTGTCTAGAAGAAAACTGTTTTCGGAGTCTAGTTATATCAGAGAGTAGGAATTATTTTTACTCCTCAGCCCCTTCGTCACTCTGGTGAGAAATCTTGACGTAGGTGTTTTGAATTACTCCTCTTCCCATTCAAAATTTTCTTTAGGTTCACGCAGTTGGTTTTCCGGTAGTTGTTACTCAGCTCTTTTGATCCGGTGCATTTCTCGTCAAGTTGACTCGAGCCTCTTCATCTTTGAGTTCAATCCTTAGTTGTTTTCTTTTCCCACCCGCCCACCCTGCTTCTTCTCAGAACTGGAGTCCGTGATCGAGTATCCTTCATACTCGTGCGAAGTCTTTGCTTTCTTTCCTCAATTATTTCAACCGGTGAATTCTCATCTTGTTCGTCATTCTTCATCTCTTTTTCTTTTCTGGTGGACTCAATTCAAGTTTTTCGGTAGTGATTATATTCTTTTCCTCGGATCAAGTGTTCTCCTTGCTCGTTCGCCTCTCGCCATTCAATCATTCCGGAGTTCGGAAGACATCTCAGGTGATTCATTTGTGTTTGAATTAATTTGAGGTTGTCACCTCATTCAAATATTGTTCTGGTGCATCATCTATCTGTTCAACAATCCTTTTTCAACAGTGTTATCTATTCAGTGGGCCCTAACGCACAGGTCTTTTCCCAGGATCTTACCTGACTCTTCTAATTCCCCTGGAGTTATTCTCAATTCTTTTCAAGCGTGACGTAAGAATGGATTTCATCAGTCACATGCCTTGTCAAGATTGATTTCAAATCATTTTCATTGTTGGCTTAACCTCTTTGCTTTTCATTTTTCCGTAGTATCTCAGTAATTTTGGTGGTGTTTTCCGTCGTCTTTTGAAGACCGAAGAAGAGTTTCTCCTTTAAATCTTGCCCGTTCTCTCGAAGTTTCGTGGTTCTAGTTTCTTGTTATCCTCTTCATATTATTCCGTTCGTCAGATATTCTTTCTTACCCATCCGGAGCATGTCAGGAGTTGTTTTTCCATTTCTTTTCACCGGAGGCCATCATTCCAGTTTTCGTTCTCTAATTATCCCGGTGCTTCGTTCAAGTGCTGTTTAGTCAGCTTGTTATCTCTTCATTCTTTTGTATCTAAATCCCCTCTAGCATATTTGTTCCTCTAATTCTTCCCGGTGATTCATTCTCTTTCGTCAGTCATTTCCGAATTCTTACGGTGGTTCGTTCAAGATTCTTTTTCCTTGATTATCATTTAAAACCATTCGTTCTTTCAATCCTACCGGTGGTTCATGAAGACCTTCTCAAGTTTGTGATATGTCACTTCTCAATTCTTTTTCAATAAGAATAAGTAGTATGCAAAATCCAGTGCTTGTCATCAATTTAATTTGATGAAGGATAAGCATACAATAAATCTTATTCTTATTTCACCAAAGTGATTAATCCTTTTCTTCAGAGTTTGTTCTTAATAAATAAATTCTAGTTCCAAGTGTTTTCATCTTTTCTTTTCCAGAGTTCAAATTTTCCTCGGCCATCTCATTGGAACCTCCATCTAAATCATCGCAACGCTCATCTATTCTTTCATCCTTCATTTTATCTCGTCATCCTTTAGTCTATAGAGTTATTCACGGTGGTTCTTTATGATTTAATTCATTCTGCAAGAGTTCATCAAGTATCATTCCATCCTCTCAAGCTCATGTTCTATTCCTTCCATGTTCAGTCAGACTGCCGCCTAAATCCTTTCAGTCTTATTCATTTCTTATCTCGGTCTAACCGGAGTGGTTTCATAGTCTATCTGATTCCGTGAGCTTTCAATTCCTGCCATTCTCGTTGTTCCTACCTACTTCTCGAGTGCTCTCGACTCCTTGCTTCTTCTTTTGAGTTCTTGTTTCGCCTCATCCCTTTTCCCTTCCGTCTCGGTCCTAAGATCTTGGGACGAGATCTCTTGTTAGTGGAGGAGTGTTGTAACGCCCCGGATTTGATGCGCCAGGTGTCTGCCAGTTATTCACCGTCGTTGCCATGTCATTTGCTTGCGTGTTGCATTTTGCCATGTCATCATGTGCATCTCATTTTGCATACGTGTTCGTCTCATGCATCCGTGCATTTTCCCCGTTGTCCGTTTCGCAATCCGGCACTCCTATGTCCTCCGGTGTCCCCCTTTTGTCTCTTGTTGTGAGTGGGTGTTAAACTTTCTCGGAATGGACCGAGGTTTGCCAAGCGGCCTTGGTATAGCACCGGTAGACCGCCTGTCAAGTTTCGTGCCATTTGGAGGTTGTTTGATACTCCAACGGTTAACCGGGTAACCGTAAAGGCCTCTTTTGTGTGCAGCCCAACACCCCTTCAAAGTGGCCCAAAACCAAGCAAACCCCCCTCCATGCTCTCGGTCGTTCGATCACGATCGCGTGGCCGAAAACCGCACCTCATTTGGAGCTTCCTAGCTCCTCCTACCTATAAATTAGTCCCCTCTCCGAAATTCGCGGATGAATCCCCCAAAACCCTAGCCTTCTTCTTCCTCCGCGCGCCAGACGCGTCCGCCCGGCGCCGGACACGTCCGCCGCCGCCCCCTCGCCCAACCAGGGAGCGCCACGTGGCACCCCGGCCACCC
>NC_057807.1:496095189-496102710 GCF_018294505.1 Triticum aestivum | reverse complement strand
CCCGGCCGCCGTGGCTCCCCCGCTTCCGTCCTCGCCGGCGACCGCCGCCATCGCCGTACCACGCAGCCCCGCCGCCTCCTTCCACGCCGCCCTGCGCCGCCTCCCTCCGGCCTTCCCCGTCCTCCTCCGGCGCCCTACTCCAGCGAGCCCGGCCCCGCCTCGATCCGCGCCCGATCCGGATCCAGATCCAGTCCACGAAGGTTGACCCCGAAAAGCACCAAGTCCCTGATATTTTGCATAATTATGCCATGTTCATCGCATCATATCTCTGCATCCGTAGCTCCGTTTTGTGCGTGTAATATGTCAAATTGTTCGTCTCGACGAGTACTTCATTTCATTCCATTGCATCATGTTTATTTGAGTCCATCTTGATGCCTGAATCATCGTTGCAAGATTGCATGTTGCTGTTGACCTGCTGAAACTGTTATAACATGCTCATTTGTCATTTTTGCCATGATTGATGTGTGCATCCTATGAGGTTGATGTCTACATGTGTTTTGAACTATGCCATGCCATCTTTACAGGGGTGTATGCCATGTATTTTTGTGATCAATGTGGTGACTAGCACAAGCATGTAAACTAGGCCTCGTGATGTTGCTGATTTCAGTCCCTGTTCTGCCGTTATTTTTATGCCATGTAAACTTGATGCTACAGAGAGATCTATGCTTATTTTGAGATACTTCAGTAAGGTTGTTTTGTACATATGGTTATGAGCTATCCATCCATGCCCCTGGTTGCATTTATAGCTTGCTGTAGATTGTTCATATCTTGCTCCAAAGTTGCTAAATGATGTTGCTGTCAGCCTGTTAACATGAAGTTCAATGTTTCCATGATTGTTGTTAGTTATCCATGCACCCTATGAACTTGCTATTGCCATGCTTAGCTTCATAAACATGTCTTCTTACTGTGGGTTGCCTTGCCATGCCATGTATTGATCTGTGGTGAGTGGTATAAGCTCATCAACATGCCTACTTATTGTTGTTCCTGCCATGTTTGAATCTGTCATATAACTTGCCATGTTTACATGGGTGCCATCATATCTTCCGATCCTTTTTGGCTCTTGGTCAGTAAGGGACTTTTGTTCTACGCAATTAGTAGATTCATGCCATGCCTTTGTTTGCCATGTTAAGTTCCTGTAACATGTTGTTTGATAGATCTAAACATTGCAACCTGATGTTATTTCTGCTAAAGTCTGAAACTGTTATTATTTGCAATCTTGCCATGTGTGTTTGAGCATGTTCTATTGATTTCTGGAGATAGCTCAGTGTTCATGTTTTGTTATGCTTTACCTGTACAACATAACCATGCTTTTTGTTTTCATATTTAGGTGATGTAGCATGTTGTTTTGATGCTTGCAATATGCCTACTTGCTGTTTTGGACAGATTGTTGCTATATCATGTTTGGAGTGTATGTGTTGAACCGTTGCTCCGTTTTGAGTGTGTTCTATATGAAACTAGCTTAGAATTGCATGTTGTTTCATATTATCATGTTGCATACTTGTTTTGAGGTGTTTGCTTGATGTTTGGGTGCATTTTGCATCAATGCCATGTTTAACTTGTTTTGCTCATATCTTCTAGGCCGTAGCTCCGAATTAAATGAACTTTATATGTAACTTGACTAGAATCTCTGTAGATCATCTTGGTGCATCTTAACTTGCTGTTTAACAACTTGAATATAAGGTTTATTCAGATCTGGACCAATTTCGAAATTGGTACATGAGGACTTACCGGAATTGTTATATGTTGTTCCCGGCCTCATTTAAACTTGCTTTGATGTGTTGCTCTTGTTTGCATCGTCTCTTGCCAAGAGTAGCTTCATGTAGCTTTGTCATGCATCATGCTTGTTGTGCATCATGTCTTGTCTATGTGTGGTGTGTTTACTATATTGTGTGCTTCTTTTTGATAGTTCCCGTTTCGTTGCGATCGTGAGGATTCGTTCGTCTACGCTTGGTTAGTCTTCGTGGCTTCATCCGTTCGTCTTCTTTATGGACTCGTTCTTCTTCCTTGCGGGATTTCAGGCAAGATGACCGCTACCCTGGATCTCACTACTATCATTGCTATGCTAGTTGCTTCGTTCTATCGCTATGCTGCGTTACCTATCATTTTCTCTTCAAGCCTCCCAAATTGCCATGAACCTCTAACCTTTTGACACCCTTCCTAGCAAACCGTTGCTTGGCTATGTTCCCGCATTGCTCAGCCCCTCTTATAGCGTTGCTAGTTGCAGGTGAAGTTTAAAGATTGCTCCATGGTGGACAGGATTTTGTTGGGATATCATAATATCTTTTATATTATTAATGCATCTATATATTTGGTAAAGGGTGGAAGGCTCGGCCTTATGCCTGGTGTTTTGTTCCACTCTTGCCGCCCTAGTTTCCATCATACCGGTGTTATGTTTCCGGATTTTGCGTTCCTTACGCGGTTGGGTGATTTATGGGACCCCCTTGACAGTTCGCTTTGAATAAAACTCCTCCAGCAAGGCCCAACCTTGGTTTTACCATTTGCCTCACCACCACCTACATTTCCCTTGGGAGTAATTAACCCGAGGGTCATCTTTATTATAGCCCCCCGGGCCAGTGCTTGTCTAAGTGTTGGTCCGAACCAGAGCCACTTGCAGCGCCACCTCGGGGAAACTTGAGGGTTGGTTTTAGTTGTACGTAGTGTTCATCCGGTGTTGCCCTGAGAACGAGATATGTGCAGCTCCTATCGGGATTGTCGGCGCATCGGGCGGTCTTGCTGGTCTTGTTTTACCATTGTCGAAATGTCTTGTAAACCGGGATTCCGAGTCTGATCGGGTCTTCCTGGGAGAAGGAATATCCTTCGTTGATCGCGAGAGCTTATCATGGGCTAAGTTGGGACACCCCTGCAGGGTATAAACTTTCGAAAGTCGTGCCCGCGGTTATGGGCAGATGGGAATTTGTTAATGTCCGGTTGTAGATAACTTGACACCAGATCCGAATTAAAACGCATCAACCGCATGTGTAGCCGTGATGGTCTCTTTTCGGCGGAGTCCGGGAAGTGAACACGGTTTCTGGGTTATGATTGACGTAAGTAGGAGTTCAGGATCACTTCTTGATCATTGCTAGCTTCACGACCGTTCCGCTTGCTCTCTTCTCGCTCTTATTTGCGTATGTTAGCCACCATATATGCTTAGTCGCTGCTGCAACCTCACCACTTTATCCCTTCCTTTCCCATTAAGCTTTGCTAGTCTTGATACCCATGGTAATTGGATTGCTGAGTCCTCGTGGCTCACAGATTACTACAACAATAGTTGCAGGTACAGGTTGCGATGATCTTGACGCGAGAGCGATGTTTCCTTTATTTGGAGTTCTTCTTCTGCTTCTTCTTCGATCAGGGGATAGGTTCTAGGTCGGCAGCCTGGGCTAGCAGGGTGGATGTCGTTTGACCTTCTGTTTGTGTTTCATCCATAGTCGGATGTTGATCTTATGTATTGTGATGTTGTATTCGTGTGGCATTGTATGCCTCTTGTATGTATCCCCATCTATTATGTAATGTTGATGTAGTGATATCCACCTTGCAAAAGCGTTCTAATATGCGGGTCTATCCTTGGTGGGACCTTCGAGTTCCTTTTGGATAGAGTCGCATATTGGGCGTGACAGTTTTATGCTATTTTACCTTAAGGGTGTTTAGGTCCTACCTGATACTGATGATCATGTGCTAAGAACAATTATGTAGGGTTGGGTTCGATGACTATGAGGATGATGATCGCATGACTTATTATTAATAACGAGTAGAAGTTGTATGATGATGCATGATTAGTAGGACTTGTTATTATATATGATGATGTATGATGCGAGCATGCATGAGCATGTTATATCAGCGGGTGAAATGAACATAGCAGCAACATTGATAAACCAAGGACGGAGATATAAGAGAGGACACTTCTCTCTATTAGCTAGCTAATAACAACCTAAAAATAACCCCCAAAACCCCTAAAGCAGCCACTTTTGTAAAAAACATGGACTTTTGGTCCCGGTTGGAGCCACGAACCGGGACCAAAGGCCCCCTGACCGGGCTCGGCGCACAGGGCCACGTGTAGGCACATTGGTCCCGGTTCATGTTTGAACCGGGACTAATGGGTGGAGGTATTAGTAACGACCCATTAGTCCCGGTTCATGAACCGGGACTAAAGGCCCTTACGAACCGGGACTATTAGGTGTTTTTCTACTAGTGGTTGATGATGAACTCCTTGCTCTTGTGCTTCAAATGATAGTCTCCCCAACACTCAACTCTCTCTCATAGGATTTGGATCTGGTGGAAAGAGGGTTTGAGTGGAAAGCAACTTGGGGAAGGCTAGAGATCAAGATTCATATGGTAGGAATGGAATATCTTGGCCTCAACACATGAGTAGGTAGTTCTCTCTCAGAAATGGTAAGTTGGAAGTGTAGGTTCATTCTGATGGCTCTCTCCACGAATGAAGAGGAGGTGGAGGGGTATATATAGCCCCCACACAAAATCTAACCGTTACACACAATTTACCAAACTCGGTGGGACCGATTCAACATACTCGGTCGGACCGATTTAGTAAACCTAGTGATGGTTAGTGATTTTTCGGTGGGACTGACATGCATCTCAGTGAGACCGATTCGGTTAGGGTTAGGGCATAACGTAATCTCGGTAAGACCGATTACACAAACTCGGTGAGACCGATTTTGGTAATAAGCTTTCCAGAGAGTTGGTTAGGTAAACTCGGTGGGACCGATTTCCTCTTTTCGGTGAGACCGAAATGTTACAAAAGGGAAACAGAGAGTTTACATTGCAATCTCGGTGGGACCGATCGCTCACTTCGGTTAGACCGAAACGTTACGAAGGGAAACAGAGAGATTACAATCCCATCTCGGTGAGACCGAGATCCCTATCGGTAAGACCGATTTGCTTAGGGTTTGTGGCAGTGGCTATGACTTTTGAATCGGTGGCTCCGGATTGGAAGAATCGGTGTGACCGATTTTGGCTTTGGGTTTAGGTCATTTGTGGATGTGGGAAAGTAGCTGAGGGTTTTGGAGCATATCACAAAGCACATGAAGCAAGAGGCTCATTAAGCAACTCCTCATCCCTCCTTGATAGTATTGGCTTTTCCTATAGACTCAATGTGATCTTGGATCACTAAAATATAAAATGAAGAGTCTTGAGCTTTTGAGCTTGATCCAATCCTTTGTCCTTAGTATTTTGAGGGATCCACTTTCATCATCCATGCCATGCCATTCATTGAGCTTCCCTGAAATAATAGTCTTGAAATAGCATTAGCTCAATGAGCTATATGTTGTTATGAATTACCAAAACCACCTAGGGATAGTTGCACTTTCAGGTTGCCGCACATGTGGTCACACAGCGCGACACATAGGAGGTTCCGAGATTGGGCTCGACAAAAAAAGGGGGGGTGCCGAGGGAAGTGCATCGCTGCACGCAGCGGCAGCTGCACGCACAACATCTACGGTGCGCGTCCCTTCACGATTCGCATCAGCACAACGTGCTAGTTAGAGTATAGCTGGACATTGCATTTTGGTTTGCATCATATATGCGTATTCAAAGGACCAATCTTACAACATGATCTGACACAAGGCTGGTACACGCTCCTGCTAATTAGAGTATAGCTGTTTCAGCTGCGCACAAGCGGCCCGTTTGTTCTAATCCACCGTGGTCGTGCCAAGATGCCACAGAGTTCGTCCTCTGCTTGCTGTCTCCGGACAGCTCCACGACGGCTGCCATTGATCTTCTGGCCAAGGTGCCCCCGGACCAAGAGAAGGTGGTTTCTGTCCGGGACAGACCGGAACCCGGGGCATCCGGTTTTACAAACGCCTGAACCAGGCAGTAAGTTGCACTGAACAAGCATCCGGTTCCACAAACGCCTGATCCAGGCAAGAAGGTTTTAGTTAAAAATATGAGAACGGTGTGCACTCAGTAGGCATCGATTAGCTTATTGTTTCATGAAGGTTTTAACTTTTATGTTTTATTTGAGAACCCCTTGAACGCCTTCTTAAAGGGTTTTCAAAAATTTGAGATAGATCTAATTATACTTTTTTTACTTATTTCTGCATTAATAGAGCAGACGAGTAAAAAAAACCTATTTAGGATAATAATTGGATAAGAGAGCCTCTACCCTGTCAACGGATAAGGAGAGAACAAAATCTCGATAAATACCAATTCCTATTATCGTTGGCAAGAGGACGAATGTAATCCCATTTAAGAAAATAGCTTTTCAATCAATAAATCTGTCCACATGTTGTCATACATCAATCATCGATGAGCTGTGAGACATGCACTGGCACCTTGCAGTGGACACGCGGTCAAAAGCCCCACGACAGTGTGTCAGAGCAGCCGCTTTCACATGCACGCTCTGTGCTGACCGGCCCCTGTGTACGTCAAATCTGTACCCGGGTGAGCCCACCAGGCCGACATGGGTGATGTATTAGCTGGTATCGAGCGATGTATGTCCGCCATGCTCGCTTTGACAATTTTTTTTGCACGGATCACCTCGCGCAGCACGACCGTCGATCCGCTGCGTGCAGATGCCACTGCGTGCAGGACGTCCGCTCTTGTGGTGCCGAGACCGTGTGTTGGTGGAAGAAGGAAATAGAGTAGGCAGGCAGCCGGCGAGAGCCATTTTGGGATATTTCGTTCTTGTTTTTTTGTCTCCTTTGCATGCCTTGATCAGTGGGAAAGCTTCTGATTTCTGCTCGGATATTTTTAGAGGGTGCTTGTTTTCATGGACTTTTTTGTGTAGGGACTAGAAAAAGTCCCTCTTACAGATTTTTTTACCAAACGGGAGGGACTTTTTAGGGACTAAACTAGACATTTGGGACTAAATGAAGAAGACTCTCAAGAAGAGTCTTTTTTGAGACTTTTTAGGACTTTTTCAACAATGCCCCTCCATGCATTCATTGGCCCGCCGTCCCATTATGTTGTTTGATTGTTATTTTTTCTATATACTAGGGGTAACATGGTCATTTAATAACCTCTAGGAAGGGAATAGAGACTTTTTAGTCTCCGGAAACAAACAGGAAGGGACTTTTTAGGGACTAGGACTTTTTAGTTGGAACTAGAAAAAATCCTAGAACTTATGAACCAAACAGAGCCTAAGGCACCGAAGAAGAGCTCACTAAAAAGACAAACCTCTCCAAATATAGGTTCTATCCGTTAATTGGCAGTGACCGTAAAAGATCATATATCTTATATGAATGTGGTCCAAAGTACGCTAATTAGTCTGGAATTTTTGGTCGGCAGTCGACCCCACGTCCACATTAAACACATTCAGCTGTGCATCAAGGGCGAACGCTCGATGTGTCCACGTCGGATTCGATAGACGCCAACGTACAAACAGTGCTTTTTCTCGAGTTGCCGATTGGGCGCTGCAGTCTGTTGGGCTCTTTCTCTCGAGTTGATTAGGCGTTGTTGCCTGTTTGTCTCTGCACATGGGCCGTGCCGTGTTTCTGGGCCTGATGTCAGTGAGCATGGCTCGCATGAGCCTTCTCGTTGGGTCACCTCTCTTGCAGATTTGTTTCAAAA
>NC_057807.1:495733957-495735105 GCF_018294505.1 Triticum aestivum | reverse complement strand
GGGAGGGGAGTGGAACCATGTCTTACGGACACATTTGTCTGAAATGTGAGAGGGAGTTACAGTTCTACCCTTGCCTATAGGCTTCTCGGCTTGGGTCTGTGTACTGAGGGTCGGGGATAGTAGAGTAACTTAGATTCTCCACAAATAGTGGGCGGAAACGATTTCGGGCGTGGAGGGCGTGCTTTGAACTATAGTGGGCGCGAGCAATTTCGGGCAAGGAGGGCGTGTTTTGAACTATAGTGGGCGCGGACGATTTAGGGCGAGGAGGGCGTGTTTTGAAATAGTGGGTGCGAGCTATTTCGGGCGAGGAGAGCGTGTTTTGCCGACCATGGTCTATGCATTATTTGGCACATGTCATTTTGGCCGAGGAGAAGGCGCGCTTGGATGAAGTTACGAACCTACCCTCGATGTACAATGGGCCAATTGATGCGTGTCCCACATAGGACGGTAATTTCGCGTCTCCCATTTATTTGCTCAGGCGAATTCCACCGAGCAGAGAGGATGTTTAACGGTTTGTTCAAATTTTGGGAGAACGAGCATCCACGTCTACCTTACCAAGTCGATTCGAATCAAATTTTGAAATATTAGCTTGCCACTTCTTTTTTAGATGGAGAGATGATGCTTGGGAGTAATGTGTTTTTACATGCTCGTTGCTAGCGATTTACTATATGACAAATAGTTGACCCACTCAAAAACGTGAATCAAACCCAAAATGAAATATCTCGATTCAATGAAATAGCTCGTTCAGTAGGTCAAAATAGTGAACTAAATCCAAAATTGAACACCTCAATCGAGTAGCATGTTGTACAATATTATAGTACTCCATGAACATGTTGAAAGTCAAATTAATGAACTTATTTGATATACGCATATATCCGTTCATGTGTGGATTGCAGACAACATGTTCTCCAATTTAAATATTTGAATGCAAGTTTATATCGAAACATGGTATATATCAGTCTTTGATGCATAAAACGCGACCTCCCCCTCTCCCAGACTCTTGTTCTCTCTCTATATATCTCTCTCTCGCCGACAATCTTCAATTTGGTCGCACGCATCTGACACAAAAACCTTGTTGGTCCCTCTCCCTTTCTCTCCATCTCTCTCTCTCTCTCTCTTTGTGTGTGTGTGTGTGTGGGGGGGGGGGG
>NC_057807.1:495709682-495733827 GCF_018294505.1 Triticum aestivum | reverse complement strand
AGTTCGCATGCATGTATACACCATCTATAGGTATCTCTCGCACACTATGTATGATACTCTAGCTAGTCCAAGCTAGATATCTTGGGTGCACTCATCGTACGCACACAAATTCCTTGGCTCTTTTCCCGTAACTCTCCCACTCACCACTATGTCATCTCGGAGCTCTTCCCCCCTCTCTCAAACTCTCCATCCACCTGGGTCACACATACACATGCATATATCACTCGCACTCGATAGGCCCATCTAAAACTCTATATCTCTCCCTGATTCTCTCTCCATCTCACACGCACACACACACAATCTCATGCCCAGCTAGCCAAGTATGATGGTCTCTCACTCAACTGTAGGCACACGCAGTCCCCCCTATATGTATATGACTAGCTAATCTTAGTCCCCATCACAAACATGTGCATGGTCTATCTTGATTTCTCTCGGGGCATCTTCTATCGCGCACCCACTCCCTCGATCTCCCACCTGTATAGTCCCCTCACGATCTCGAGGGGATCTCTCTATCACAAACACACCCTCTCTCCCTCCCCATGCGTGCATGCCATCCATGTGTCCCTCTCGACCTTTTTTCCTTGTTGGCCAGACCTCTATTGGACATGTGCTACAGGGGTGTCACTCTCCGTTGCAAACAATCACACACTAGCTATCTTCGTGTATCTACTCGCCTCGCTTTTCTATCTTGGAGATGCATGCGTGATATGTTCGCATAAGAAACAAAAAAACACACACTCTCTCTAATTTATTGTTTGTTGTCACTTTCTCTTTCACACACATACTCTTTTTGCACACTTACTCATTCTCCTTCACACGCACTTGATCTGTCTCGACTGAGGCACTCTCCTTGGTCCATAGCATATAGATTTATTGAAAAGTCAAACATCACAAAGTTTGACCATGTACGTGGAGAAATAGAATTACATCTAGTAAGGCAAACATATACCATTAGATTCACCATGATATGTAGTTTTGTATGATGTATCTTTGGTATTGTAGATATAAATAACATTTGCGTAAACCTGATCAAAGTTTCCAAAGTTTGACTTCTAAAAAATTTACATGCACTACATTATCGAGCGGATGGAATATCTCTTTCCCCCTCTCAGCTATCTGACGCACCACTCAGCATTATCGAGGCTCCTCAATCTCTCTCAAACTTTATTGGTCAGTTTGGACCTCACCCTCATGCCTTGATGGCCGGTACTGCCTGGTGTGGACGTGAGATGTAAAATATTTCTGCCTGGCCAGGCTTGTGTGGTGCTGAAGCGTTTGGTTCATGCCTGGGCCAGGCAAAGCATCAACGTCCCATCAATCAATCCATGCATCAATTATTTAATGCTAATATCCATCCATGTTGCTGTTAGGCTCGTGGCCGCACAACCAGGCACGGCCAGGCATTCGAAATCGGTCGCCTAGGCCATGCTACTTGCAGTGTCTGGAGTTCAGCCAGGCTAATTAAAGTGCAAGGGAACCCAGGCCAGGCGGGCTTTCTTTTTCACAGGGTAGCAACCAAACAAGCGTGCATGAAATCTAGCCACAACCCCAGGCCAGGCAAAAGGTGCTCAGGACGCAAGCCAAACTGGCCTTATATCTCCCTGGTTCACACATACACATGTCTCGCTCACGCTATACATATAGACCCATCCAAACTCTCCGCCCTTGTTCTCTCTCCATGTGACATGCACCCCCCTAAGTACCATAATCCCTCACTCCATCATAGGCGCAAGCACTCCCCCCTCCTAAGTATGATTATCTCTTACTAGCCATCAGGAACACACGTATTGTCTCCTTCCATCCATACGTCTATCTCGATATCTCTCGGGGCATCTTCTATCACGCACACACCTTGTCACTCGATCTCCCACCCATGTAGTCCCATCACGATCTCCAGGATCTCTCTATGACAAACATACACTCTCTCCTCCCCATGTCTGCATTTTCTCCATACGTCTCTCTCGACCTCTCTCCCTTGTTTGTCAGACCCCTCTTGGCCATGTGCTAGGGGTCTTGCTCTCTTGTTTCCAAACAACCACACACTATCTCCTCACCTTGCCTCCGTTGTCGAAGATGCATGTGTGATATGTTTGCATAAGACACGCATGCTTTTTCTCTACTTTTATCGTGTGTTGTCCATGTCTCTTTCACACACGCACACACACTTTTTTCACTCTCTCTCTCTCTCTCTCTCTCTCTCTAGTTAGGGACTCTGTCACGTCCATAAGCATATGGATGTTTTAAAAAGTCAAACCTCAGAAAAGTTTGACCAGGTATATGCGGAGAAAAACATTTACATATGGAACGATCATTAGATTCATCACAACATGTACTTACTTCATACTATCATTTATCTTTGGTATTGTAGATATAAGTAATTTCTTTATAAACTTGGTCAAAGTTTCAAAAGTTTTAAATGTTGGAACTACATTATCGAACGGAGGGAGTAGCTCTTTCTCTCTCTCTCTCTCTGCTATCTCTCACGGGCCTCCTCTCTCACTCGAACTCTCTATACCGACGGATTATACGCTCACTGTGTCAGCGTATAGCTCCGTATATTGTTTAGTTGACCGGTGAACCAATCCACATGCTGCCTTGTTAGCTCGTGTTCTATATCTTCGTGTGCTGGCCCATGTGGCAGTGGGTGAAAATAAGTAAACTAGAGGCCCATCTGACACGTGGTGAAGTAAACAAAGTTGAAACCACTCGGGGTAGCACCCCGCACGCTAGTAAATTGAGGGCGCACTGAGGACAAACTTCTTGCGCGCGAAGGACGCACTCGCGCACAATTCACCACCGCACGACGGCATGCACAGAAGGACGCCCTCGCGCACACCCAGCACACAACACACACCAGCACACGTGTACACCGGCGTCTCCGCCGGTTGAGATGGACGGCGAGGCAGCCAACAAGTAGAGGCGGCTCGAGCCAAAACCGCATCCGGCGAGCCTGGACTTCATCAGCAGCCTCCCCGATGGCATGCTGCTCGTCATCATTGGCCTCCTCCCCACCAAATCTGCCGTGCGGACTGCCCTGCTCTCCCGGCGGTGGCGCCCCCTCTAGCGTTGCGTCCCCCTCAACCTCACCGTTGACAGCTGCCTCTGCGACGGGGATTGCAAACGCATGGACGTGGTCTCCATGATCCTTTCATCGCACCCTGGGCCAGCCAGACGCCTTGACATCCGCATGTTTAGTACCAACTGCAAGGTCCAACCCAAGTTCGATGAGTGGTTCTTATCCCCCGTCCTAGATCAGCTCGAGGAGCTCAGCTTTGAAGCTGGACAATGTCGCTCTCTGTCGCCGTCCGTGCTCCACCTCACGCCAACGCTGCGCCGCGGCAACTTCAGCTCCTGCTATCTTCCCCAGATTAATGCTGCGCCCGCCCTTCTTCTCCCTCAACTCAAGCAGCTCGACCTCTTCGACATTGTCATCTCGAAGAAGGCTATGGAGCACCTGCTCTACAGCTGTACTGCACTCGAGTACCTTCGTCTTCAGCAGATCCACGGGTTCATTAGCCTCCACATCGCCTCGACGAATCTCAGATGGATTTATGTGTCTTGCTGGCCCCACAATAATACATCAATTGGGAAGAGATCACTCCAGTTGTTCCATGTTATGGTCATTGAGAATGCGCCTTTCCTCGAGAGATTGCGTGTATCGGATCTAGAAGGTCCAACAAAAATCAGGGTCATTGACGCGCCGAAATTGACAACGTTGGTGTACTCGTTTGCCAAATTCTCCGAACTCTTTATTGGATCCGTAATTGTTCAGGTACAACACTCACCTTCTTCTCTGTCTTCTTGAAATTCACATTTTTTAATTTCTTCTTGATGTATTTACGACCGTCTTCCAGAAAATGATTCCCACAAGCTTGACCCAGTCCATGCGCACACTGAAGATCTTAGCACTAAAATCTATCGGCCCCAATCCGGATCAAGTTGTTGGATTCCTTACATGCTTTCCGTGCACGGAGAAGCTACTCATCAAGGTGAAACTTCTTTCCTATAAGTAAACGGTAATCACAACGTAGCTCAATCTTTTCATAATTTTCCCAAATTACGATGACAAGTGTAGTGTTCAAAACTGCATCTACGCACTGCACCGAAAGAAATGTTTTTAGTATTTTTTTCTCACGTGATCACCTGCATCATTTTTATGCTGTACTACTATAGTAGCCTAGGCTAGTCATAGTGGAAAGTAACTTAGACTACTCCAGTAACTCTATGGTTACCCTAAGAGCAAGTACTACCTCCGTCCTGGTTTACTCTTCCAATTTTGTAGTATCAAAATTTGACCATAGATTTAACTGACAAAATGTTAATGCATGTCACTAAGAATTATATAGTTGGATTTGTATTTGAACATAATTTCAAATGGTTTAATTTTTAGTGACATGCATTGGCATTTTCTTAGGTATATCTATGGTCAAAATTTTATACTAAATACGAGGTAGTATTCCCTCTGTCCCAAAATTCTTGTCTTACATTTGTTTAGATACGGATGTATCTAACACTAAAATGTAACTACATACATCCATATTTAGACAAATTTAAGACAAGAATTTTGGGACGGAGGGAGTACAAAAGTGGGCTATGTGGGCCAAAACATGTGCCAAATTCACTTGTGATGCATTTGGCATCGATGCCCCTCCATTGCTCACCTGGTGCCCCAATCTGGATCACCTACTTTGCTCCGGTACCAAATTAACTCACGAATGAAAAAACACTGAGAGAGAGAGAGAGAGAGGACTGAGGCAATAAAAAAACACTTGTTTGGGAGAGTGAGAGGCTGGTGTAGTTGGTTTGATTGATTTGTTTATACATGTGGGTCTGTGTGCACAGCGGTGCCAACTCTCTCATATCGCAAGAGCGGTGACAAAATCTTTTGATTTGACATTGATGCGTATTATGTGGCATACTTTTGCGAAATATGGCATCTGCCTCATAGTGGAAGGCAACAAATGCCCAAGCTCTTCACGTGCTCCTAGTTAAATGAGAGGAAACAGAAAGAGATAGATAGATAGATAGAGAGTGAAAAAATATCACTAGCCAACCAACCGTATCGTATCAGCGAATGATATTGGTACCTCTTGATGACACGGCAATCTTATGCAACCAGCTGCTATAATATGTTCTCTTCTTTTGCAGATAAAAAAAGACCCGAAAGTGAAAAATGTGCTGCACTATAACAATCTCATCGAATGCCTTGATCTCCATCTTACAGAAATTGATTTGATCGACTACCGAGGTAGCACATCTGAGATTAAATTGGCTAGGTTCTTTGTTCTGGAGGCAAGTGTGCTCAAGGTAATGAGGTTTGGTGTTCTCTGGCGCAACAATGAATGGTGTGCTGATCACCGCAAGCGTCTCAGCCTAAATGACAAAGTCTCCGCAGAAGCTGAATTTGTTTTTGAAACATCAAGTGGCCAGAGACTCGAAAACTTATTTGCCCATTAGTGACTTGTCAGGGCGGTGGATTTTAGTTTGTACGATAATGCTGCATCCACCTAAAGTAATGAAAGTTTCTTACGTAAACTTCCTAGTAATTCCCTCTTCGTAGGTGCAGCATTACTCCTAACATTTGTAATATCAGTTTGAAACTTGTAATATTGCCGTGTCCTATTCCTACATTTTCAAAATCCTACGAATCAAACAGGTCCTGAGTTGGTGATGATGTTGTGCCTCCCATCTTTCACCAATAGCCGTCGGATATAGATCTGACGCATACAAACAAAACTTCTCCATTTTTGCAAAAAGATGCCTGCACTTGTTCCCTATTTACAAACAACTCCTTGTCTCTCACAATCAGCCTTATCTCCTCCCACTACATCTAGAAGGCCATGGAAAAATCTGGTGCGATGGCCGCTACTGGAGCCGTCCGCCCCCAATCTTGGTGTTCCGTGTAATGCACGGGCATCTACGCACGGGAAATTCTGTCGAACAGGGCTAGTTGTAAGCAGGCTAGCTCTACAGCCATGATGATAGTGACTGCAGACGGTGAGGCTGACTATGGTATGCCGAACACGGCGCCTATACTCAGGTGTCATCTCCGGCGCAGGGTCTTGTCACTTCACTATGAGAAGCAGCACGTAATAATTTGACCAACGGGTAGTACAGTGCTAGTACTCCTACTACTACATTGGTAGTAGTACTACTAGTACTAGTAGCACCACCATCTGGATTTAGGAGTACTACCATGTCCATCTGGATTTTAGTATTTGACTAGCAATATCTAGTAATGCATGTCACAAAAAATGTACTACTCCCTCTCTAAATAAATACATGGTGTTTTATTCCTATCGGCGAGAGAACTTAATGTTTTTTTGCTAACTAGAGTACTAATAGGATTACATGCAATGAACTAAACACTGCATGTCATGTTTGGTAGTCTCAAGTCATTGAAAGCATGCACAACCCACATCTCTCATTGGTTGATATGTCATGAAATAAGAAACAAGGAGGGAGGTAATGCACCGTGCCTAAGTGTTTTGGGATTATTTGGTTTTCATAAGGTGAATTACACAACATTTTGTTTACATGCATTAACATTTTATTAGTTAAATCAAAGGTCAAAACTTGGCGCAAAATGCAAAGGGGACCAATAAACCAGTAAACATCAAACTTCTCTCGTTTGGCCCCAACTAGAGATCCGGTGCGATGACTATACTGCACCGACACAGAGGGGGACGCAGCTTCATTGACTTACGGCAACTGCCTTTGGTTGAATGACACGTGGGCCTAGGGGGTGGCTGGCCCACCTATCATACAGCCAAAGGCAGGTGTAGTAGAGGGCCGAGCAGTAGTACAAAATCCTACGCACCTACGCACGCTAACCAAGGGCAAGAGTGATCACTCGAATCGCAAGATCAATTGACTAGAAGCTAAGCTAGACCCATGGAGGCGATGAGCGCGAGCATCAGATGGCTGTGCCAGATGGTCCATGACGCCGGCCTGCGGCCCGGCACCGAGGAACGTCTCCAGGTAGTATTGCTTGAGGCCGCCAGGGCGAGGGGCCGCTTGGACGACAGCTTCGTCTCCTTGTTTGACGAGGTCCTCGTTGGTTTCCTCGACAAGTTCACCGTCGTCAAGAAGCTCGCGGACGACTTTGACGTAAGCCTCCAGCCGATGCGCCCAGGCTCCGCGATGCCCACCACCCTCAACGGCCACTATGGTGACAACCTCTTCGACGCGCTGGTGGCCCTGCGACTGCCGCCGTCGCGCCAGAGAATGTACACTTCGAGGTCGCGCTCGCCGCGCAGCGCCTGGCGCAACAAGACACCATCGACATAATCACCCACGTCTACGCACAAACCGTCCACAAGGACTACTACATGCAAAAGGAGGACGATAGGATGCTGGCCTTCTTGGACCGCAGGGCAACCTTGGACGGCACTGTTCAGAAGCACGTTGAGCTCGCCACCAATGCTGCTGCTCCTCACACGTCGGTTGGTGACCCGGCCCACTAGGCCGTGAGGATGTCGTTGATGGATTTGTATGTATTTTTATCTTTCCGTCAAATCCATGTAGTAGTATATGATACTACAGTAATAATCTTACCCTTCGCATCAACTTCATATTTTTTGTACGTACTCCATGCATGAACGGTGCCAGAACCAAACTTCTCATTACTCTAGGCAAAATTGTTATTTTCTATCTATCGGTCGCGCCATGGAGCAGAACCAAATTTTACAAGTTACGAGTTCAAAAGGAAAAGCCTGCCGTGTTCGCGTCGCACCCCCACACGGTTGGTCCGGCACGCCGCTCAAGCGGGAATGCGAGCGGTGTTGCATTTTCACTTACAAGTGGGACCGCAGTTGAGCAAACCGACTATTGGCAAACCCCCACCCCGCCCACCGCGCAATGGCTGAGAAAACAGGAGGGAGAAGAGATGGATGTAGCACGGACTCCAAGAAAATTGGTGTCGGATGGGACTCGTGTGGGTGGCGTGTGTCATACTGCTAGACGTGAATGCTAGTTATGGCCCATGCCACCCCACTATATCGAGCCTATATCGAGGTATGTAGAACAAATTTCCTGCAGTCCATGCTCAGCCCTCCTCTATCTCTCTTCTCAGCCAGCCAGCGGACGCGCGGAGCCCAGCGTTTGTTTGCTCACATGCGGTCCCACATGTCAGTGAAAACGCAAGCAGACCCACTAAACCTGCACATCTTTCACCTCGACATGGTGGTGATGAAAAACAAATCCAATAAAGATCTTAGGTGGCCGCTTTTGGAGTCACTCAAGAGTAGTAAGATTCTATTTACACTTTAAACCAAGATGCACATCTCGTGGCTTCAACTACCACTCTATTTTCTTTCATGACACGACCTGGATGCTGGATGTCCCATGTGTCGGCAAAAGGAGGAAGAACCCGACCAAATCTTCGGTTGTGCTCTCGGATTAGACTAGTTGTGCTAACTTAAAAAATTTATTGTGTACTCCCTCCGTTCCAAAACACTTGACTTCCATTTGTTCAAAAATGGATGTACCTATATACTAAAACATGTCTAGATACATATATATTTTGACAAATAGAAGGCATGTATTGTGCAACGGAGGGAGTAGAATGGATGCAAGTTTTTGTATTGGGAAGAAGAGTACATCCATATATTGATAGAGCGCCATTTAGTAGATGTTCTATCACTTTTAGCTAGCACAGAGGCTAGAGATGAGATTAGTGCACTTATTGATACTCCTACTAGAATAGAGGCTAGACATGAGACTAGATGCGAGGAAGCAACGTCTACTTATTTACACTCGAAGAAGAAAGAAGCACGCAAGATCGAGCCTCTGCAGATCAACAATGAATGCATCAAGAAGGCACTAATTCAACTTACAGGAGTAGTAAAATGTATTCTTGTGGTTCTTGTTTTCTTTGGTCTTGCTTTTCTAGTCAAAATTATCGTTGGAGTTCGTGGAAAACGGAGGTCCGTTTGGGGTCGTGCATTGGAGTTGGCCTTACAAGTGGGACCGCAGTTAAGGAAATCGACCATCGGCAAACCCCCACCTCGCCCGCCGCATGATGGCTGAAGTTAGAGAAACGGCGAGGTTGAAGAGATTGCTCTAGCACGGACTCCAAGAAATAATATTTTGTCAGATGGATGTCGTGGTGGTGGCGTGTGCCGTACTCCTGGACGTGAATGCTTGTTCTAGCCCATGCCACCCTACTACTCCTACTACTTACTCCTACTATATAGTACTAGTATCGAGGATTCAAGGTGCTCATTAACATATGGCTATAGTAAAAACACCCGCCCGACGCGCGAAGCATGTGAAGCTAGTATAAATAGTGTACTAGTACTACTATTGTTGATTGGCCTCATCCGATAACCTGTTGCAATGCACGTACAATTATGTATTCGGAATTTTTTTTTACCTCGTGGCACCATTGACTCAGAGAAGCGACTCGAAACCCATTCATAAATTTAGTAAGTTTATCACAGGCATATCATTTTATTACATACAGCAGGTCATCAACCCGCATCGACAACGAGGATACATTATAAATACTAAAGTTTTCACCACACAACAAATAATAAGCAATGAAATGAACTTCAACTCAACCATTCATCAGCGTTGGAAACGCTTGCTTTGAACCACAAGTGATTCTCTGGGACGGGCCATCCATTGTTGATCTGGAGACCAACGCAGGACTGATCATCCAGGCTGAAGCGGCCTACTATATCAGTACCAGGATAGGGAACCACCCAAATGTCCGAGGTATAGACACAGTTGCTTCTCATAAATGGTAGTTACGTTGTGTCAACAGCAATTGGATCGCCTTTCACCATCATTGGATAGTTTTGTCCAAGGAAGACCGAGTTTTCTCCAAGACTATCAATTCTGTACCAGGGAGAAGGAGTTGGCGCTAGCACACTAGTATCCATCCCGAATACCATGCAACGGGTGTTGGAATAGGTTCGGAGAATGCGACCATGGGAGACTACACCTGCTTCCTTAGCAGTAACATCATAGTGGGCTGTATACACACAAGAAGAGGTGATCCATCGGAATTAGTTGCCAGGTGCCACAAAGTATATGGGTGCTGCTCGTCCTCATGCTCGTGATCATCACCATCGTCATCTCCCCCTTGGTTATAAAATTTTTCAGGTATGGGTGGTGGAATGTTCACAGGACCTTGGAAACACAAGAAGAAGGTTAATTAGTAAAGGGAAACTTGCTAACCCGCATGCATGTGGATGAAACAATTATAATTACGGTGGAAGACAAACGTACCGAAAGCATAAGGATTCCATGCAAAAACAGTGCCACGAGTGGTGGCAGCAAACACAAGGCCCTCGTATTGAATTGCATCACAGTACTCATCTGTGTACAGAAACTGATTTTTGAGCAATATCCATCGAGTCAAACCACCAAGGACGGCAACAAGCTTGTCGAAGATAGCAACAACTTCATAGTTGTTGTAATTCCAAGAGCGGTTGGGAACTCGACAAATTGCTATCTTCCGTAGAAGACAGTCACCATGATCGTATTTGAACGTGCGTACAATACCGGTGTGCTCAACCTCTGGGCAGTCTGCTGAGATTTTTAGAAGTGGAACCCGGTCACGAGTGTAGACATTCACAAGTTCCCACTCGCAGTTGGTCCCAATGTAAACAACCCAATCTCCATTTGCGCCTGCCCAAGCCTTGCCCTCAAGCGATGGCATCTTAACATCATACATATCATTATCAAGCGGCATCAAATTGCACAGGGCGAGGCCTCCGTCGTGCCAGCGCCAGTCATCAGGGTCACGGTGAAGAAGATAGGGAAGATCAAACCGCTCCTTGACTCTTGGGTTCCTTGTAATGATGTTATTAGTTGAGTCGAGAATGGGCTTGAACGAACCTGCCATGCTAGCCGAGGTGATGACGTCGCACCGATCAATGAGTTCCTCCACCATGTCATCTTTCAGATCGGGGCAAGAATAACGGGGTCGTTTCCGGCCTGTTCCCTCCATGGAGAAGACGATCGAACAATGGCAGAAGAAAGGGTGTAGGGCTAAAGGAAAATGGAGGAGGGATAGGAAGAGCGTGCGACAGCAGTTCCAAATCGAGAGGGAAAGGCGGAGAGTCAGTGGACGATTGCCAGTTTGCCACGGTTCATGAAGAGGCACCCCGGCCTACATGTTCGTTCGGAAATACTCCTAGTACTCGCCGTCATCTCACTGATATGTTGAACTAGACCACATGCCAACGAAACATGTTGTGTAATTTATCGTGCAAAATGCGATCTGGCCGCGTTGGCCCGAGGTGCCGCATTAGTTATCGACCTTTATTTTTTTAATGGCGTGCCGTTCAGTTTTGAAGCACGACTAACTGGTACTGTATGTAGAGAAAATATAAACTACTGTACCACTACTCCACCTCCAGTACTAGTAGTATAAAAAGATATATAGGCTAGAGCTTCAGCGCTTTCTTGCCAAGGGCTGCCCACTTGCTTCTCACACTACCACCCTCTCTCCAGATCTGAAAAGAAGGCCCCTCTCTCCCTCCTCACCGATGGTCACAGATCCGCCGGGGAAGAAAATGACGTGCAGCATTGATGCACTTGTCATCGGTGAGCGAGGTCAGGCACTAACGACAAGGCCCTCCTCTCAGACCTAGCGCCCGCACGGGATGGCCTCCGTCCCCAAGCTCGCTGCCATAGTGTGTGAGGAGGACGACGACCACGAGCGAAGCCACTTCCCGCCGACCCTCAGGTATGCTACCTCTTTTCGAACCATACCCTTGTTCTATTGCCCCATCTGCCACGTCGTTGCATGTGGATCTTTTTCCACTCCACCATCTTCCCAATTTGCTATCCTCTGCTCTGCTGGCCACGCAGACAAAAACCATAATTTGCACTATTAAAGGAAACCCTACTTCATGCAGACTAATCCATGTCTGGGTTGAATAAGGAAAGGAAGGGAGATTGTACTGTCCAAGAGATTGGCTCCGAACCCGCATCTAGGTTGAAAAGGGGAAAATCAGTAGCTAAGGAACGAGTCTCGTGTCTCTTGGTTGAAGAAGGGTAGAAAGGCATGACAACGCAATAGAGAATGACCAGGTCGATCGGTTTGTTGTCCTCACATAGGAAAAAGGTGGCTAAAGAGAACAAAAATGGGAAGTAATCCACATATGCTACCTGGATATTTGTTGCTCTGGGCAACCATACCTCCCTCACCACTCTGCGTCTGTGGAGGTACATCGTACTGGTGCGCCCACTGTCCGAATGGGCCTCCCATGCTCTTATTGCCACTTTTTTGCTGTTAGTATAATGCCAGCAGTCAAGTCAAGCAATGCTACTGCTAAAGTGATGCCACATTTAACTAATGCCGCTCTCAGTCTAATGCCACCGATAAATTTAAGCAATGCCATTTAATGTCACTGAATTATTTCAGGGTTAGCTGTTGATTGTGGATGTATTAAAGATTTTTCAGCTAAGGCATTCTAATGTTGTTGCACAGCCAGTATACCAACGATGAAACTTGTTACTACCTTCAGATTTTTGCACTGTTAATGCTTATAGATTACATACCTCACTTTCATGAGATAAGTTAATTTTTTTGTACTGTGATGTCATTTTATTTTGGTTAAACTGCACAAACAATTATGAAGACAAGAGGAAAGGTCAAGAGTGGGCACTTCCTCCTCCGGCTGTTCTGTTGATTCGTTCGTTCAAGTTTTTATGTTTGATCGATTATCAAGATTGGGATAGCAATTTTTAAGGTCCCCCCGAGTTCGAAATGATATTTACCTTGGCGGTACATGGTTTGCAATTTTTTTATACTGTCATTAGTTAATAATGCTAGTTACCTTCAGACTTTTGTATTTGGTTTAATGCTCATGCACAGCTAGTATACCAATGCTGAAACTTGTTACCTTTACATTTTGTATTGTTAATTCTTATAGAAACCTTCGAGTGCTAGAGTTTATTGAAATCTGTTCAATAAAACCATTGTACTGTATCCTGTAATAAACTAACTACTCTACTGGTGCACTAGCCACTGGATTAGTGTATATTTGTAGTATTCGAATGGTGCACTACTGGAATCCGGTATTTTTCCCTCTGCCAGTTCTTTGCCGTCTGCTTGCGGACGGCAAAGAAGGTCTTTGCCATCAGCTACCAAACAACAGACGGCAAAGAACTGCCAGACGGCAAAGAAGGTCTTTGCCATCTGTCATTTCTTTGCCGTCTGCTGGCAGATGGCAAAGAATCTTTGCCATCTGTCAGCAGACGACAAAGAGGTGCCACCGGATGCCAATATACTGAAATGGTCCAACTTCACTCTTTGCCAACTGTTGGCGGACGGCAAAGATTCTTTGCCATCTATTGGCGGACGGCAAAGAGGGGGCTATCTTTTTTTTGCGGGTAAAAAAAACCGTTGCCCCACCTCCTCTATCTCTATCCCCTCTCTCTCCGCCCCTATCTCTCTGCCCCACCCCTCTCTCTCTCTCCCGCTCGTCTCTCCCTCTCCCTCCCGCGAGAAGCTACGCCGGCCGATTCCGGCGAGCTCCGGCAGGATTCGACGAGGCCCGCCCCACAGCCGAGAGCCTCCCGACCCCGCCTTCCTCGACCCCGCGCCGCTGCGCCACCTCGCCTCCGCCCGCTAGTGCGTGCTACCACCTCACCGGACCCCAGGAGCCCCGCCACCTCGCGCTGCCGCCTGCGCCGCGTCGCGCACCGCCACCTCCCCACAAGCTCGCCGCTCCGCCGCGGAAGCCTCGTCGCTGGTCGCCCCGACCTCGAGATCCGCCGCCGCCATGGGAGCCGAGCATCGAGCTCCTCTACGCCCCGCTCGCCATGGGAGATCTGAGGCCGGCCGGGAGGCGGGGTTGGGGCGCCGGTGGGCCCCGGGGATCTGCGCGGTGGCGCTGCTCTAGCTCGCCGCGGCCGTGGCCGAAGATCCCGATCTCGACGAGCTCGAGCGTGCGTGAGTCCCGCTCCTCCACCCTGTTTTTTCCGTGCCTGCTCGCTTGCTCTGTCTGTGGCTCAGTACTATCGATTGCGTTGCCTGTGCTCTGCGGTTCCTGCAATGCTAATTCTGTTTGCAGTCTCATTATTCTTCAGTGCCCATTGTGTCTTGTATTTGGACGAGCTCATGCTAATATGTGGTTGGTACACTACCTGGGCAAGGCCATTTTGATACTGATACTTGTGGGCAGCAGAGGGTTCAAAGCCTGACCATCTACTGAGGTGCTTAATTACGCCCCATGCTTCTTCGTTCCTTGTTCAAATATGATCGGAGTATCTTTATCTCCCGTCTCATGGATCTGCTGATAATATCCCGGAAGTAAATATTGTTGCTTGCTTCATCTCTACTATTTTCTGTAACTGCTTAGTGTTAAGCTCATGATCAAGCCGATTACTTATGTGGCAACCTTCTTACGTAGGCAGCACGACAACAATTCTTCTTCCTCAAAGCATATACTTCTCCAAGCGATCAACAAAGTGATTGGTCCATTTGGAAGGTACACAAGTTTATGATGTTTCTGTATATTATGAGACAGAGGGAGTAGTTGTCAGATCTTCTTTTCGTTCAGTACTTGTTGAGGCTGTCATAATTTTCTTGGAAACTTGTAGGGCAGGGTAGGATGGGCGCGCGCGGTGGAGGTCGGGTGCGGGGCGTCGCTGTCGCCGTCGATGACGCGGTTCGGGATCTCCGCGTGCTTCAATGCCATGTCGTTGGCTGTCTCGGAGGCTGCCTCCACCAATGCCGCATCGGGCGTCGTCCACACGGTGCCGCGGACCGAGCCTGTTGTGTCCGCCGAGTGGCTGCACGCCAACCTCAGGGACCCCAATGTGAAGGTATAGCACTTGCCGTTCTGCTGCGCCCGCCCTCTGAAATCTCAATGTCAGTTGCACAATTGGTATAGTCTAGATCTAAGACAGGTACTCATATGGCTGGGGTTCTGCTGCCATGGCAATTTGGTCAGCGCTGCTACAAGTGATAAATCTGTTTGCTTAACTAGTGATGCTAGCTAGTACATGAATTGGTATTTTAGCTGAAAGAGGATTTTGGTGGGCTTTGTTTTAGCACCAGCAGTAATCTCAAGTTTCCTAAAAACAAATGAAGTGCCTGTATTACAGTATGTGATGTAGGTCAACGCTCCTCGGATAAACCTATTTCCGAAAAGAAAATCTTGCTACTGAAATAATGCTACATTTTGGAGGCCTTTTCTTTCTGGACATTATTGGCATAGTCTCGGGCTCTCATCACTATGAATAATAGAACACATACTACTAGGAGGAATCACATTTAACTATGCTATTCAGAGGGTAGTTTTCTTGCTGTTAAACATGTCCACCGGCATACAATGTATCTTATTGTGCTCTTACTTTTTTGTCTAGGTACTTGATGCCTCTTGGTCAGAAGATGATGGCGAGTTCCTCATTCCAATTGAGTTTATATTGTGTAGGTTTCTTCGTCATGATCTGGATTGCGCAGTCATGTTCAAGTCCAATGATATCTTGCGCAAGCAGACCGCTCTCAAGGTTGGTTCTTCATAATAACTTGTCTATCAACGTGCTTCTTCTGCTTCTAGAGGTTAATTAATTGTTCTGCCAAGCAGACTGCTCTCAAGGGCTTGTGCTCATCTTGTGTATCAACGTTCTTGTTCTGCTTCTACCACTGGGTATGTCCCTTCTATTGAGGAAGCCGGCTGGCAGACTGTTGCCGTCACTAAATCCCTAACCTTGGGGCCCGTGTTAACCCCATTTGATTGTCAAATTGCTTAGATAACTCAATTTCATTGTCCTCATAGTGTTCTAACATGCTTAGAAGAGTTGGAAACACTATAAATGTTTTGGTACGGATATGTGCTCTAGAATAGTGATTCTGGCATGCTATATTTTTCATTACGGTGAATGGTATTCTCTTTTCCCACACAGCATGATTTCCCCTTTTGGGGCCTCTCTGCTTCAAATTATTCCATATGATTGTAATATGCGGCCTTGAAAAAATCCTATGGTTTTCTATGATGCACTCAAACATCCTGTCGAACATATTGTATCAAGAGAGGGCATGACATTGCAACCCAGTGATTTCCCTATTTATGAGTTTTTAGGTCCTGTGAACCAATTAGGCCCTTGGTCATTTCTTGAACTCAATCAGTAACTCATTTGTGGAAAAAACTTGACGATGTGTGTACCTATGTGTTCTGTTCTGTTTTGAAGTGGATAACACTGCCCCGTGTTTCACTTGGAAATAACTTATGTTTGTTGAATAATAGGAATTTATGCACCATTTCTATCTGTTCATAACTCTTAAGCTAGCACTGCTCTCCTTAAAATTTCTAATCAGGCTGACTGTTGTTTTGTGCTCCACAGATACAACGGTCCGGCAAGCTGCTATTGTGGTCAAGTTTGTGCTGCCTAGGAAAATAGATATTTAGTTTTAGGTCATTTCTTGTAATTTCAGATATGGAGTGCTTGTCTTTAGTTTTTGTTTTTACTTTGTGAAACTTGCTACCTATGGATGAAACTGTGTAATATTGATGAAACTATGTATATGTATGGATGAAACTTGCTACTATTGGTAACATGTGTTGGATATCCTATATTGGTCATATATATATATATGTATGTGTGTGTGTGTGTGTGTTTGATTTTCTATGAAAATGAATGGATATAAGAAGAAACAGAATTAATGCATATTTGGTCTCTTTGACATCTGCCAGCAGATGGCAAAGAGCCTGCAGTCTTTGCCGTCTGCCAGCAGATGGCAAAGAGCCATGCCCTTTGCCGTCTGCCAGCAGATGGCAAAGAGCCATGCCCTTTGCCGTCAGCCGCTGATAGCAAAGGCCCCTTTGCCATCCGCCACCAAAAGCAGATGGCAAAGTAGCTCTTTACCGGACCTTTCTTTGCCGTCCACTTTTGCCGTCCGTGGCGGACGGCAAAGACCTTTGCCATCCACCATTCATGCCTTTGGCGTCCGCCTTGGCGGACGGCAAAGTAGCTAATTCCTGTAGTGGTGTTGCATTAGCGATGGACATAAAAAAAGAGGCAAGCTTTCCTAGATATGTGCTCAAGAAAACTACTACCTGTTTTTCTAAATACTAGACGTTTGGGTACTTTAAATTGAACCGTGAAAAGTCTTATATTAAGGAACAGAGGGTGTAGGGTTCACTCAAATTATCCCCGTAAAGCTAGTCACACCTTTGTTAAAAATTAATGTTCATTATGTTATCGGAGGAGGTCTGTATGTTTGTCTCTAATGCCTGTCGACTACATACCTGACATCATGATGTAATGTTAAGTCATTTCCTTTTGTACAGTGTCACTGAATTGTCAAGGCGGTGATGGCATTTTATTTTAGTAGAACTGCACAAAATTTTCTTAAAAGAAGAGGAAAGGTCAGGAATGGCTCAGTTTTTCAGAAAAAATTCCTTCAAATAGGTGGTTAGAAACAGTGTTGCTACCTTTTCCCATTAAGAAATTGGAATGCTTATATTTGTGATTCTATGCTTCAACTAGTGCCACTTTTATAGTAATCACAGTTTCAATTTCTATGCAAACAGGGATGCTCGATTTTAGTGGAACTGCACAAAAAGTCCAACTGGTTCAACATTAGGAGCATGTTTTTTTCCAAACCTTTATATCCAATTGGTGGCACTATGAGCTGTTCATTATGAAGGTACATGGTTTGCTACCATCTTGCTACTCTTTTTGTACTGTCATTAGATAGTAATACTAGTGGTTTGCATGTGAATTTATTGGCAGGGTGGACCTACATTGGAGGTGCAGGACAGGATTCAATGATTGGATGCTCAATTTCGGTTGTATCAATTTCACCTCTTCCATCACTGCGAACATGGATATCCTTGGTCTGATGAAGAATGGGCACTATATTTCTGCTCTGAACCAGCAAATCAATTCAGTATGAAATTTTCCAGGGCAAAACATAACTCTATCAGATTGTCCAGTGCAGAACATGACAGATGGTAAGCGGAAGAGACATGTTTAAACGAAAATACATGGTGTGGTATATGTTTACTAGCTGCTTGATATTTGTGCAGACAGAGATGTCTGCCCATTGCTATTTGGCAAACAAACAAAGTGTCCTCAATTTTGGTTGAACTGCACAAGAGAATAGTATAGTCACTGCATGTAGTGCCATTTGAAAATAGACACAAAGATTGGATAGTCACTTCATGGACTGCAGAAAAGTAGTACTGTACTATTTCCTGGCCAACACTAGGTGCTTCATTGCTTTGGTCTGATTATACAATGGGCATCATTTTGCCTAAGTTAAAGTTTGTATTCCGAAAATAGTCTTGCGGTGTGATCGAGAGAAGACCAAATCATATTGCAGTGGATGTTCCTCCATCATGTGTGGTTCATTCTCATGGTTCCAGCTGTTGGTGAAACCACTTACGTTTGCAAGAGGAATTTTAGACTTCACAAACAAATTTGTCTTTCAGTCTGTACTGAATGTTGGCCAAGAGAAGCATCCATGTTAGTAGGAAGAACATATGTTTTTTCTAGATCTTTGCTTTTGGAGCTACATATTTGTATATGATCTGTGAATCATTGAGATGCATTAACATGTTGATCTTATGTATGGGAATCGTACTAGTTAGTTTTAGTTGCGATGCAAGATCTGAAGTGGCTGATCTTTGCTTTTGGAGCTACATATTTGTATATGATCTGTGAATCATTGAGATGCATTAAAAGTTACTTATTTCTGTTTGCTCAGTGTTTACAAGTTACTGATCGATCACTAGCTAGCCTACAAATGTGGTCCTGGCAGTTTTATTTGCGATGCAAGATGCGAAGTGGTAGTTTTTTGAATAAAAATGCCTACCTCTGAAGAAACTGACAAGCTACACTATCGATCCTGCATGGATAAAAATGCCTACCTCTGAAGAAACTGACAAGCTACACTATCGATCCTACACGGATAAATAGCAGATCATGCATGTACTACCTCCTTTCCGATTTGCATGGCTCAATTCAAGAAACGACCTACTCGATCCTACACGAATAAATAGCGGATCACGAACGTACTAGTACCTCTTTTCTGGTTTGCAGGGCTTAATTCAAACCTCTCACCAACCAAGGTACTCCCTCCGTCCGAGTTTATTATTCCCGTGAGCAAAGCAGCAAGACCAAGGCATGGCAATAATTAACGGCATGCAGAAGTTTAAGCCTAATTATTTCCAACGATTTAAGTGGCTGCATGCATGCCCTCGGCTGCGACTCGTTGCATGCTGCTTCGCGTACTGGCTGCGAGCGATTCTGAATGCCTGCATGCAGCCGGCCGTAATTAAGGCAGCTAACTAATGTGAAAAAAGATACGCTTTAATTGTAGCGGGCTTTTTAAATCTGTGGAATCATTATTGACAAGGAGGGAGATGATTCGAGTGCACTCGTTTGACTGCCATGCCGGCGTGCGACCCAGACAGGACGGGACAGCATAGTCATAATTTCAGTTTCTCTAGTTTTCCACGGCAAGCTGGCGCGCTAAGCCATTATGCATTAAATTCCGATGACCGTCGCGCTACCTTCCCCCTATAAGTACTATTTCCCGGCCTTCTCCAGTGCCACCATGACCCAACTCGCCATATCCTCATAAGCCCTCACCGGCCCGACGTTGCTCGCCACGTCCGCCATGCCCCCGCCCGTCCGTGGTAGGCGACACCGGAGGCGGTCACCGCCAGAACTAGTGTTCGGTTTTTCACTGGAAGGCAGACGGAGGGAGGAGGCATTCTATCTGTCTTTAGACGGCAATGCAGAGATCGAGGAGTTGTTGGAGCGCGACCACATGGCGGAGGAGCAGGAATTGTTGGAGCGCGACCGCCTGGTGGAGGAGCAGCTTATCATCGATTTGCGCTGCCAGCGGGACATGGAGCAGCAGCGCACCGACGCTCTGAGTCGCAAGCAGAGCACCCGGAACTGGGCCGACTACGTGGAGGGCGGCGCCCGGTAAATAGCCCTGGAGGCTGTCGGGCACGCACGCGTTCGTGACGCCCATTTTTACTACCAGCTCGTCAAGTGGGTTTCCCGCTTGGAAGCCGAAGCTTCGGTGGACCACGCCGGCATGGAAAGGGCCAACGCGCACGAGCAACATGCCCTATCGCACCTCTTATAAGTCCAAGGCGAGGCGTAGGACGCCGGTGCTGGCGTTTAGCGTGTACCACAGATGGCGGTCGGCATCGTCTAGTTAGCTAAGAGTAAGTTAGTACTGGTACGCTACTAGAGTATTAGTGGGAGTAGATAGTTAACTTGGCTATGATGCTTGTCAACGTGGAAGTTCAGTTCTCTATATGTGGATCAGACCTGTTACTTTGCTCTGAATGTTGAACTTTCCGTTTGAACGTATGGAATGGGCTATTATTTTTTAAATGGGTTGTATTTGTCCTCCACGGGTTTAGAGGCTGACTTGTGGGCCTAGCAAGTTGATGCGTACACAATCAGGAGATGATTGTACGTGGAGAGGATGACAGCAGGGAACCACCAAGGTCATGGCAATACGCAAGCAAGTGCCTCCTTATTTCAAGCCAATAAAAAATGGCTCCTCCTAGTGGATTTCTGACATCTGGGTCCCATGCCATTGTCAACATAGTCAATAAACGAGAGAATTGCACAACGAGCGGCTGACACCAGGGACCCAGCAGCTCGCCCAGTTATTTTTGTTTTGGGTTAATTTGATAAATGCCACTCCAAATCTGGTGTATCCGAGAAATGCCACTGCAATTTCCAAACTTTGAAAAATGCCATTTCTAGTGGCATTTTTCGAAGTCTGGAGTGGCGTTTTTCAAAGTTAGCAAACTGCAGTGGCATTTTTCAAAGTTTGCAAAAATTGCAGTGGCATTTTTCAAAGTTTGGAAATTGCAGTGGCATTTTTATGAATCGCCATAATTGGAGTGGCATTTATCTAATTTGTTTTTGAGACGGAAGCAGGGTGTCAACTGGGCTGTGCGGGACACTCTGGCCTGTCTAGACAGCCTTTTCTTTTATGTTTACCACATACCAGCCCAGTAGTTTTTTTTCTTTCTGAAAATGGCTAGCCCAGTTTTTTTCTGATTTGTCAAGTAAGTCGCTTTATCAGGCCTGTTGGGATGCAAATCTTTCAAGACGAGGAGAGCTTCATTCGGCTGGCCGAGAAAATGGCCTATCAGTAATGAGAAATGTGTTGTACATTTTTAAAACACATCAAACCGACAATTAGTTTCAAATATCTTTTTTTCATTTCAAGATTTTAAATTGCATTGATTTTTATGCGTGGACAATTTATTGGATTTTATATTGATATACATTTATTTTTAAAATCAGTCTGAATGTGACTCGAAATTTCGGGATTAAAAACAGTTCAGACCGCACCGACATATGCAAAATTTCGTATAATTTTTTAACCGTTGCCACAATATGGGCTGTAATGCTAACAAAAAGAATATGTGCTCCAAAAAAACCCGTAAGAATTAGCAAATGGGCTGTAAATTATTTGAAATAATGCCAGATGGGCTGTATGCTATTTTCCACAGATTTGAGGCTTTCCACAGATGGCCTGTATACTGTTGGATGTCCATCAAACATCCAACGGCCGTCCTGCTTCTTCAATCTCCGCTCTTCCTGCTCCAGCCGCTCAAACAAGCGCCGGCGGGACTGCCTGCTCCCTCCTCCTCGTGGCCGGCTGTGCTGCCGCACAGGCCTCACCGCCCCACCGTACTCCCATCGCTGGCCTAGCAATCCCTCTACTCACCCACAGTCCCACACCTGCTGTTCTTCTCCAGCGACGGCAGACGAACCAGTAAACCTTCGTACAGTCGTACTCCCCTCCGCGTGAGAAACAACTACCGAGTCTTCCCTGCCTCCATGTCGTTCACTTCCCAGGCCTCGCCGTCGTCCACAGCCCTGGTGCTCTCGGCGTGGCGTGGTCAACATGGTTAACGACCGACATGCATCTGAAGTGGACTGTACGTGGAGAGGCTGATAGCTGGGTCCACGGCCGCATGCAAGGAAATGCCTCCTTATTACGCGCAAAAAATGATTCCTCCACCTGACATCTGGGACCCACCGAAAGGGCCTCTGTATTTCGCGAAAAAATGTTACCGCCGCTGACAGCTCGGACCCACCAGCTATATCTTCGCACGCAAGGAAGTGCCTCCTTATTGCCCACAAAAAAATGAATACTCCCCCTGCTAGCTGGGACCCAGTATAGTGGGCCTACTAAGTTGACGGGGACGAAGGGCTTTGTCAACTTAGTCAATATGCACGATTCTAGCTCGACTGACCGTACAATGTTCATCCAACGGCCGTAGTGCTTCTTCAACCTCTGGTCTTCTTGCTCCAGCCGCCCAAAGCACCGCCTGTCGTGCCGCCTGCTCCTGCCTCCCGTGGCCAGGTGTGCTGCCGCGGAGGCCTCACCGCCCCCATACTACTCCCACCGCTGGCCAGACCATCCCTCCACTCCACTCACCCACACCCCCTGTTATTCTGTGATGACGGCAGCGCAGCCGAACCAGTGAACCCTCGTACTCCTCTCCGCGTGGGCATCCACTGCCGCGTCTTCCCAGGCTCCGCGTCGTCCCCTTCCTAGGCCTCGCTGTTGTCCACCGTTGTGGTGCTCTCGGCGCGGCATGGTCAATGTGGTCAACGACCGAATTCCATCAGAAGAATATTGTACGTGGAGAGGCTGACAACTGGGTCCACGACAGCCGCAAGGAAGTGCCTCCTTATTACGCGGAAAATAATTATTCCTCCACCTGACAGCAGGGACCCACAGGAAGGGCCACCAGTATTTCACGAAAAAACCGATTGCCCCTGACTGCTGGGACCCACCCGACGGGCCACCATATTTTGCCAAAAAAAGTCCCCCTGCTGTCAGCTCGGACCCACCGGAAGTGCCTCATTACGCACAAAAAAATGAATACCCCCCTACTAGCTGGGACCCACCTTGGTGGCAGGCTGACTTGTGGGCCTACTAAGTTGACGGGGACGGAGGGCTTTGTCAACTTAGTCAATATAAACAATTCTAGCTCCAGTGACCGTACGATGTCCATCCAAGGGTCATAGTGCTTCTTCAACCTCTGGTCTTCTTGCTCCAGCTGCCCAAAGCAGCGCCGGTCGTGCCACCTGCTCCTGCCTCCCGTGGCCGGCTGTGCTGCCGCGGAGGCCTCACCGCCCCTACTATTCCCACCGCTGGCCAGGCCCTGCGGCGACTGCAGCCTCACACCGCAGCCGAACCAGTGAACCCTCGTACTCCTTTCCATGCGGGCTTCCACTGCCGCATCTTCACCGGCTCCCCCTCGTCCCCTTCCTAGGCCTCGCCGTTGTCCACTGCCCTGGTGCTCTCGGCGCGGCATGGTCAACATGGTCAAGGAACGACTTCCATCGGACATGGACTGTACGTGGAGAGGCTGACAGCTGGGTCCACAGCCGCAGCAAGGAAGTGCCTCCTTATTACGCAGAAATTAATTATTCCTCCACCTGACAGAGGGGACCCATCGGACGGGCCACCGTATTTCGCAAAAAAACGTTTCCCCCTGACTGCTGGGACCCACCAGCTACATCTTCGCACGCAAGGAAGTGCGTCTGGGCAAAAAAACGATTCGCCCCCCTGACTGCTGGGACCCACCAGCTACATCTTCGGACGCAAGGAAGTGCCTGACAGTCAGGACCCACCTGGTCGAAGCGTATGTAGCGTTGTCATTCTGGTCACGAATGTGTACGTTCATATATACTGGTTGATGTAGAGGCGCGCACATGTCGTAGTAGAGGCGCGCACGTGTCATAGTAGAGGCGCGCACGTAGCATGTACACGTACGTACAACGGCCAGGGTGCAAGAAAGAAAATACAGCCACGTACGTACATACGGGTAGGGTCTTGAATGCCTACTTGCGCATACGTACATGGCTGGGTCGGAACGGTGAAACAACATCGTCGTCGTGTTCATGGGGAGCCAACCGGCTGGGTAGAATGGAATGCGTCATCGTGTTCATCGGGAGGGCTTGGACGGAACATGCGATGGAAACGAGGCTCGGCGTACCACAGAACAGAGGAAACAGACCTCCTACATTCGGAACGGGGTCCTATTGATCGGGAGGGGTGTGGCGTACTGCAAAACGGAGGAAACAGACCTCCTACGGTCGAAACGGGGGTCCTGTTGATCGGGAGGGGTGTGGCGTACCGCAAAACGGACGAAACGGACCTCCTAAGGTC
>NC_057807.1:495696652-495708954 GCF_018294505.1 Triticum aestivum | reverse complement strand
TAGCGAAGGAATCACTCGATCGGGTTTAGTTAACAGCCATCGATCGATTAGAGCCCAACGCCTCGCTGGGGTTCAGTTAGAGCCAACGCCTCCCACACACGCGCGTACGTGTATGAGAGAAACGCGCATCGCTCGGCCCCCGACCACCCACTGTAACCGGGAACTCCCCGAAATTTTCCTCGCCCTTGCTTCTACCATGGTCTTTTCCGTCATGGACGGCCCAAAGAATGTCATGCAGCTGTGTCTCCAGCCCGCCCAGGACAAAAAGCCCATTTTCTGTCATGATTTTTTATCATAGAAGTAGGATCTCACCACATCTATGATGATACCGGGGTTTGTCACAATTATTGTAATAGAAGTGTCATATGTATGACAGAAAAAAAATCGTTCGGCCCAAAATGTCACGGATGCTTCTTTTTTTTGTAGTGACAAGTAGTGCAATAAGCACAATAGGACTATTTGACATGTACTAACCAAGAGCGAGCTGGGTGTGGGTATGTAAAACAGGTGTAGCGATCGTTATCAGAGACCACCTGGGGATTCCCTTGTACGTTAAAGCTTCTTGCCTCCTTGGTGTTTTCGTCCTGTGATGGGTCCGATAGTCAGGTTATCAGAAGAGCCTCAAGAAGATAGGTACCTGAAAGAAAGAAAAGGGTGAAGGTGTACGGGTTTTCGGGCGGTTGAGCCGCATTGTGGACCGCATTGTAGCCGTGCCTCCACCTATGCCCATGGTATTTTAAGTGCGTAATTATGTACGTGCGGCACCAATTTCACCGCTTGACTGGGACTAGGACGGAGGCCGAATTGCTAGGCGAGCTCTGGACGTGCCGGACGATCCTGTTATAGAGTACTTCTGACTCGCTTGACGGTGTCCGGGGGCTTTATTGCTGAATTGGAGGTCTGCCTAAGAAGGCTGCTCCGCACTTTTGCTGTGAGGGCCGTAGTGTGCTCCTCTGTACGGAAGGAGCGCTCTATGTTTCCATTGACTATTATAACCCCGCGATGTCGTGGCTTCTTGAGCTTGAGGTAGGCATAATGCGGCACCGCATTGAGTCTGGCGAATGCGGTTTGTCCGAGCAGTGCATGATAGCCACTGCGGAAGGGGACGATATCGAAGATTAACTCCTTGCTTCGGAAGTTGTCCGGAGATCCGAAGACTACTTCCAGTGTGATTGAGCCCGTGCAACAGGCCTCTACACCTGGTATGACACCTTTAAAGGTGGTTTTAGTGGGTTTGATCCTTGAGGGATTGATGCCCATTTTGCACACTGTATCCTGATAGAGCAGGTTCAGGCTGCTGCCACCGTCCATGAGGACTCGTGTGAGGTGGAATCCGTCAATGATGGGGTCGAGGACCAGCACGGCCAAACCGCCATGACTGATACTGGTCGTATGGTCCCTGCAATCAAAGGTGATCGGACAAGAAGACCATGGGTTGAACTTTGGGGCGACTGGCTCCATCGCGTAGATGTCCCTTAGTGCACGCTTACGCTCCCGCTTGGGAATATGGGTTGCATATATCATATTTACCGTTTTTACTTGGGGAGGAAATTTCTTCTGTCCTCCTGTGTTCGGCAGCGGGAGCTCCTCGTCGTCATCACTATGCGCCCCATTTTCCTTGTTTTCGGCATTCAACTTGCTGGCCTATTTAAACACCCAACATTCTCTGTTGGTGTGGTTGGCTGGTTTATCAGGGGTGCCGTGAATTTGACATGAGCGATCGAGTATGCGGTCCAGACTGGACGGGCCCGGATTGTTTCTTTCGAATGGATTTTTCCACTGACCGGAATTAGAGCCACTGAATCCGGCATTGAAGGTCGTGTCTTCGGCGTTATCGCCATTATTGCGACACTTGTGTCTGTTGCGTCGGGGCTTGCCGTTGCTATCTCTGGCATCTGAGGTGCCAGGATTTCTTGATGTGTTGTTGCTATGAGCCAACCAGCTCCTCGCCCGCGAGGGTCATGAGTGTCGTGAGGGCTGCCATGGACTTCGGCTTCTTTTGGCCGAGCTGTCGGGCAAGCCACTCGTCACGGATGTTATGCTTAAAGGCCGCTAGGGCTTCGGCATCCGGACAATCGACAATTTGCTTTCTTTGTTAGGAACCGAGTCCAGAATTTCCTGGCTGACTCTCTGCACTGTTGGGTTATACGACGTAAATCATCAGCATCCGGTGGCTGCACATAAGTGCCCTGGAAGTTATCCAAGAATGCGGCTTCTAGGTTCGCCCAACTTCCAATAGAGTTTGCCGGCAAACTATTCAGCCAATGTCGAGCCAGTCCCTTGAGTTCTAGTGGGAGGTACTTGATGGCATGTAGATCATCGCCGCGGGCCATATGAATGTGGAGAACGAAATCTTCTATCCATACCGCGGGGTCTGTAGTCCCATCGTAAGGCTCGATATTCATGGGCTTAAACCCTTCTGGAAATCCATGCTCCATTACTTCGTTAGTGAAGCATAGGGGGTGTGCGGCGCCTCTATGCCGGGCTACATCATGACACAGTTCAAATGAGTCCGGTCTATTGTATTCGGCCCGGCTAGATTTGTATTTAGTATATCCGGCGTGGAGGTCATCGTCACGCATTGGGGCGCGCCCCCGTGATCCATAGATCGATCTTGACTGTCCTGCTTTTTTTCCAATTCGTCTCGCAGGTCATGCGTGTAGCCCCGGGCCTTCGTGTTTTTATTTGTTTGGCGATGGGGTGTGGGCTGGTGTTCGGGCTGATACGCCGCTTTGTCTCGGCCACGAGGTGGCCAGTCAGCCGCATCCTGTGCTGGTAGTGTAGGCTCTAGTGCCTCCTCCTCAAATTGAAGTAACAACCTGCGCTTCGGGTAACTTTTGGTTGGGCGCTCGAGTCCGTATTCCTCGGCTGCCAGGATCTTAGTCCATCTATTAGTTAGCAGATCTTGATCATCTTGAAGTTGCTGCTGTTTTTTCTTCAGGCTTTTTGCAGTGGCTATAAGCCGGCGCTTGAAGCGCTCCTGCTCGACGGGATCCTCAGGCACGATAAATTCTTCGTCGCCGAGGCTCACCTCGTCTTCGGGGAGAGGCATGTAATTGTCGTCCTCCGAGTCTCCATCCATTGCCTGTTCATCAGGGCTAGCTTGCCCGTCCTCCCGTCCGGCTTGCTCGGTGCTTGGCTAGGCGGGATTATTTTCGTCTTCGGCATCATCCGGAGTGCTATTGTCTCTTGTGCTGGTATCGCTATTTTTGCTATGGCGGGGCTTAGAGCGGCGCCGCTGACGCCGGCGCATAGATTGCTTCTCAAGGGGATTATCCTCCGTTGCCTCATCGCCATTGCTTTCTTTGGGTGTGTCAGCCATATATATATATATCATATGATGAGGTGGCTGTCCAACTCCCTGTGGGAGGTGGTTCCTGTACTTCTCCGGCATCGTCGTCCATACCATCGATGTCTTCGGAGTCGAAATCAAGCATGTCGGTTAAGTCATCGACAGTGGCTATTAAGTGGGTGGTGGGTGGGTAATGAATTTCTTCGTCGTCTGCTTCCCACTCAAGCCGAACATAGTTCGGCCGAGAGTCTCCTGATAAGGAGAGAGATTTTAATGAGCTTAGCACGTTGCTCAAGGGCGAGTGCTGAAAGATATGCACGGAGCTAAACTCCATTATCGGTGCCCAGTCAGATTTGATGGTAATGGATGCGCGCGGTTCGGAGCCTATGGCCGGAGACGAGCCCAAGGGTCCGATGATGCGGACCTCATTGGACGCGAAGTCTGTGTTTTGGCTCTATCGCCGCTGAGTGTGCGGCCTCCGTGGCGGAGTCCATCCACCCATCCTCGGATGGCACGATCTGCTCCGGATTTAGAGTCGGGGCGGCTGCAGGTGTGATCTCCTGAACATAGTCCGATGGCAGATCTAAGTCACGCTCATCGTGACTGTACAACGCACCTGTCATGGGCTCGAATCCATTGAAGATCAATTCCCTGCGGATGTCGGCAGTGTAGTTCAGGCTTCTAGACCTGACCTGATAGCCAGGGGTGTAGCTATCGATCTGCTCCAGATGGCCAAGCGAGTTGGCCCGCAGTGTGAAGCCGCCAAATACGAAGATCTGTCCGGGGAGGAAAACCTCACCCTGGATCGCATCGTTGTGGATGATTGAAGGAGCCATCAAGCCTTACCGTGACGACATAGTGGAACTCTCCATGAAAGCCCCAATGTCGGTGTCAAAACCGGCGGATCTCGGGTAGGGGGTCCCGAACTGTGCGTCTAAGGCTAATGGTAACAGAAGCCGGGGGACACAATGTTTATCCAGGTTCGGGCCCTCTCTATGAAGGTAATACCCTACTTCCTGCTTGATTGATCTTGATGATATGAGTATTACAAGAGTTGATCTACCACGAGATCATAGAGGCTAAGCCCTAGAAGCTAGCCTATGATTATGATTGTTCTTGTCCTATGGACTAAACCATCCGGTTTATATAGACACCGGAGGGGGCTAGGGTTACACAGAGTCAGTTACAGAGAAGGAAATCTACATATCTGAATTACCTAGCTTGCCTTGCACGCAAAGGAGAGTCCAACCCGGACACGGGACGAAGTCTTCAATCTTGTATCTTCATAGTCCAACAGTCCGGCACAAGTACATAGTCCGGCAGTCCGAGGACCCCCTAATCCAGGACTCCCTTAGACCCATGTACACGATTTTCCCAGACCCGCCATCTTTCCTTGATGTTTGCTGCTGAGACATCGTATCATCCATGCATAGCGTGCATCCGCAATATCCATGGCACACCTGGTCTGCGACATATCCGTAGCCGAGATAGTCGTGAACCGTCGTGATCAGCGTGGCTCTCATGTAGAAATACTCGCCTTTGCTGGTGTCCCATGTCTTGGCCGGTGTTTTCCATAACGTGTCTAACTCCTCTTGAAGTATCCCCAGATACAGATTAATATTATTTCCTGGTTGTTTCGGCCCTTGAATGAGCATGTGAAAGGATCGAGAAGAGGTGTCTAGAGGAGGGGGTGATTAGACACTAAGTGAGAAAAGGTGTAGTTTTCAATTTCTTTAAGTTGAAGTGGATTTTTGGCACAAGTTTAACAATCACAATACATATCAAGCAAGCATGCAAAGAGTATATGAGCAGCGGAAAGTAAAGCATGCAACGTGCAAGAATGTAAAGGGATGGGATTGGAGCGTGCAAACGCAATTTGGAGACACGGAGATTTTTGAGACGTGGTTCTGATAGGTGGTGCTATCGTACATCCACGTTGATGGAGACTTCAACCCACGAAGGGTAATGGCTGCGCGAGTCCACGGAGGGCTCCAACCACGAAGGGTCCACGAAGAAGCAACCTTGTCTATCCCAACATGGTCGTTGCCCATGAAGGACCTGCCTCACTTGGGTAGATCTTCACGAAGTAGGTGATCTCCTTGCCTTTACAAACTCCTTGGTTCAACTCCAAAATGTTGTCGGAGGCTCCCAAGTGACACCTAGCCAATCTAGGAGACACCACTCTCCAAGAAGTAACAAATGGTGTGTTGTTGATGAACTCCTTGCTCGCTTCAAATGATAGTCTCCCCAACACTCAACTCTCTCTCACAGGATTTGGATTTGGTGGAAAGAAGATTTGAGTGGAAAGCAACTTGGGGAAGGCTAGAGATCAAGATTCATATGGTAGGAATGGAATATCTTGGCCTCAACACAAGTGTAGGTGGTTCTCTCTCAGAAAATGTATGCTGGAAGTGTAGGCACATTCTGATGGCTCTCACCATGAATGAAGAGTGGGTGGAGGGGTATATATAGCCTCCACATAAAATCTAACCATTACACACAACTTACCAATCTTGGTGGGACCGAATTGAGAAACTCGGTCAGACCGATTCAACAAATGATGTGACCGTTAGGAATTTTGGTGGGACCGACATGCAACTCGGTAGGACCGATATGGTTAGGGTTAGGGCATAATGTAATATCGGTGAGACCGATTACACAAACTCGGTGGGACCGATTTTGGTGATCAGCTAACCAGAGAGTTGGTCAGGCAAACTCGGTGGGACCGATTTGCTCATCTCGATTGGACCAAAATATTACGAATAAGAACAGAGAGTTTGCATTGTAATCTCGGTAGGACCAATTACACAAACTCGGTAGGACCGATTTTGGTAATGGACATACACAGAGAGATTACAATCCCATCTCGGTGAGACCGAGATCCCTATCGGTGAGACCGATTTGCGTAGGGTTTGTGGCAGTGGCTATGACATCTGAACTCGGTGGCGCCGGATAGGAAGAATCGGTGGGGCCGAGTTGGACTTTTGGTTTGGGTCATATGTGGATATGAGAAAGTAGTTGAGGGTTTTTGGAGTATATCACTAAGCATTTTGAGCAAGCAAGCCATTAAGCAACACCTCATCCCTGCTTGATAGTATTGGCTTTTCCTATAGACTCAATGTGATCTTGGATCACTAAAATAGAAAATGTAGAGTCTTGTTCTTGGAGCTTGAGCCAATACTTTGTCCTTAGCATCTTGAAGGGGTTCCACATCCTCTAGTCCATGCCACTTCATTGTTGAACTTATCTAAAACATACTAGGTAAAAGTGTTAGTCCAACAAGAGATATGTTGACATTAATTACCAAAACCACCTAGGGAGCACTTGTGCTTTCATCATGGTCATGTGAATATACTTTGACTTCAAGCACAACCAGGGGGGAGGTTGTACATCCATACAAACACGGGCCATGTGCTATGGTTGGTGTTCTGGTTGCCAAACAGATTCGTGCCATCGGTACACGCGCCAAGCACGATGTTCCTTGCATCACATTCGAAATACCAATAGAAGTTGTTCAACACTCTCCACTGGCTTCCATCCTTGACATGTCTCAGTTTCGGATCATCTCCATCGCCGGGCTTCTTCCTCTCTGCGTGCCAGCGCATTAGCTTTGCTTCCTTGGGATCTAAGAAATACCGCTGGAGACGGGGAGTGATCGGTAAGTACCATACAACTTTCTGGGGACATTTCTTCCCGGCCTTATTGTATCGAGAAGCATTGCACACCGGACAGCTTCTTTTTTTCCGTGTGCTCCTTCCTATAAATTATGCAATCGTTGATGCATGCATGGTATCTAACGTGCGGCAGATCAAGAGGGCACACGATCTTCTTGGCCTCATCAACACTAGTAGGACATAGATTCCCCGCGGGAAGAACATCCTTTAGGTACTTGAGATGCTCATCGAGGCTAGTGTCGGTCCATTTGTTTTTAGCCTTTGTCTTCAGGAGTTGGAGCGTGAAACTCAAGCGAGTCACCTCAGGATTGCAACCATCATACAATGGAGTGTTCGAGTTTACCACCAGTTGCTGCAGCTTAGCCTCCTCTTTAGAAGCAGCTCTCTCAGTACTCATCTCCTTGCGAAGCAGTGCTTGAACATGAGGGTCCCGCATGATTGAACTTAGTACTGACGAACACTGCTGCGTGGAGTCCATGTTCTCTCTGCCGCCATGTCCGGCCCCTTCTCCGCCGCTATGTCCGGCCTCTTCCCCGCCGCCATTATCGATCATCTCTTCATATTGCCTCGTGTCGTCATTGCCTGCCCCGTCAGCATCCTCAAAATCGTCATCCTCATCTTCATTTATCCACCGAGTATAGCCATCCATGAAACCAGTCATGAGCAGGTGCGCTTCGACACGACCATCGTCATAGAGGTCGAGCCAAACTATTCCTTTGCATTTTTGACACGAACATAAAACCTCTGTCAGGTTATTTTCTTTCATGTCCTGCACCGCCGACCACAACCACCTGTCCACCATCGTTCCACTGACCATCATAACATCTGCACAGTAATAATAAACAAATTGATTATAAAAATGCGTGCATGCATCAAAGTCATACAAAAATTCGGCATGACCTTCCTTAAAAATAGGACATATAGATCTAGAGTTTGCCTGGAATTCACCGAAATGGAAATAATCGACATTTCGGCAAAACATAGGCAACTCAAAAGCACAATTTGGCGTCAACTCATGCCACACACACAATTTCCATCATATCGCCCAATTATCATATCACACACACATACACATATTTCCATTTTGCAAAAGCATGCAATTTTAATCACCTCTATCTCGAGATCGAGCACACGGTGGAGATGATTATGTAGGGAGATCAAAAGTGCACAAAGCTCTTCTTGACAAAGATAGATCTAGTTAGGGGGCAAATAGGCCACTTAACTAAATGCTACATCTACCTAGCTAGCTAATTTGGGAGGAGACAACTTCAACTAGTGGAGGGGGGAGGAAAAAGAGAAAGGAGATGCATTAATGGAGGTGGTGTAGTTAGCTAGGAGTAATGAAGAGAGAGAAAGGTAGGTAGAAGAGGGAGAGTAATGGGGGGAGAAGTACTGAGGAAGAAGAAGAGTGAGAGAGAGAGTATGTGGGAGGTAGGGAAGAGAGGAGATGGGGGAGGGGAGGACGGGGGAAAAGGTGGTGGTGTGCTATGTCTTAGCAGTAGCGCGGGAGGCAAAACACGCTACTGATAAGAGTGTAGCAGCAGCACGCTTTTCACACACGCACTACTGCTAAGCGGGGCCAACCATGTGGCCAATTTCAAAATTAGCAGCAACAACCGGAGTAAAGAGCGCCCTACTCCTATTGCATTAGCAGTAGCGCGTGTCGTGACACAGCGGTGCTGCTAAACTTAGGTTGGTGGGTACTGTCGGTCGATTTTTGTAGCAGCGCGGTTTAGCCAGCATGCGCTACTGCTAAATTTGTATCCGTAGTGAGTGTATTGTACCCGCGCTACTGCTAATTAGCAGTAGCACTTCTTTTTGTGACACACTGCTGCTAAGATTTTGTGTGTAAGGTTTTCCCTAGTAGTGAGAAACCAGCGGCCAAATCTGTTTAGCTACTATACAGTCAAAAAACAGGTGGTTACTTGTTTCTGCCTCAGAGCAGTAAACACATTCCAGGGGTTTAATAATCTATCTTTTCCTAAGATTGTCTCTGGTCATCAGGTTATTATTAGAGAAGAGCCGGAGAAAAACATGGATCTGAGGGGGGGGGTCTAAGCTTCCAAATAGATGGAATATACACAGGTTGCACCCCCTGAAGTTGATGATATGATAGAGGGATCTAGTGGAGTAAACTCCCTTATTTTAATTGTCAGATTAAAGCATATGGATCATCAATGAGGACCACACTCCCAGCAATCTCAACCAACCGATGCTATTATTCCATAAGCACATCATCAAAGTTCCTCCTAAAAGTCAACTTGAGCTGAAGCCCATCCCAAACCTCACTAACACTCTTAGTTTGTTCATTGCAAATGGAGTAAATAGGCCAGAACTGGACAGCCAGGGGGAGGTGCCAAACTAGGTATCCTCCCAGGATCTCACTTTAGTGCCTGAACCAATTTTTCATATATAGCCAAACTTCAGTGCCTGGATGATTGTTTTAATGCCTTTCGAGAATCTAGAGGCATTGGGGGACAAGCTTGGGGCAAAGATATTGATTCTACCAGCCATGTATTTATGATCAATAATCATTTTCCAAGGCTTACCTTCTCCATCATAATATGTTTTCACCCAAGACCCTAATAGACAGAGATTTATATCCCGGAGGTTGGGAACCCCCAGACCTCCCAATTCTTTTTTCATACACACCAGCCTCCAGTTTGGTAGGTGCAACTTCCTATGGCCTTCAAAATCATTCCACAAGCAGTTGGCCATCTGGGAGTTGATCATCTCAATGGCCGACTAAAAGTGCAACTATCACTAGGTGGTTTTGGTAATTCCTAACAACATATAGCTCATTGAGCTAACATCATTCCAAGATGAACATTTCAGGAAAAGCTCAATGAATGGCATGGCATGGATGAGGAAAGTGGATCCCTCAAAATACTAAGGATAAAAGGATTGGCTCAGGCTCAAAAGCTCAAGACTCTATATTTTACATTTTAGTGATCCAAGATCACATTGAGTCTATAGGAAAAGCAAATACTATCAAGAAGGGATGAGGTGTTGTTTAATGAGTTTCTTGCTCCACAGTGCTTAGTGATATACTCCAAAAACCCTCAACTACTTTCTCATATCCACATAACCCAAACCAGAAGTCAAACTCGGCCCCACCGATTCTTTCTATCCGGCGCCACCGAGTTCAGATGTCATAGCCACTGCCACAAACCCTAGGCAAATCGGTCTCACCGATAGCGATCTCGGTCTCACCGAGATGGGATTATAATCTCTCTATTTCCCTTCGTAACGTTTCGGTACCACCGAGATGAGCGATCGGTCCCACCGAGATTGCAATGTAAACTCTCTGTTTCCTTTTCGTAACATTTCGGTCTCACCGAAATGAGCGAACCGGTCCCACCAAGTTTACCTGACCAACTCTCTGGTTAGCTTATTACCAAAATCGGTCTCACCGAGTTTGAGTAATCGGTCTCGAGATTACGTTATGCCCTAACCCTAACCATATCGGTCCTACCGAGTTGCATGTCGGCCCACCGAAAATCCTAACGGTCACTAGGTTTACTAAATCGGTCAGACCGAGTTTGTTGATTCGGTCCCACCGAGATTGGTAAATTTTTTGTAACGGTTAGATTTTGTGTGGAGGCTATATATACCCCTCCACCTCCTCTTCATTCGTAGAGAGAGCCATCAGAACGAACCTACACTTCCAACTTACCATTTCTGAGAGAGAACCACCTACTCATGTGTTGAGGCCAAGATATTCCATTCCTACCATATGACTCTTGATCTCTAGCCTTCCCCAAGTTGCTTTCCACTCAAATCTTCTTTCCACCAAATCCAAATCCTGTGAGAGAGAGTTGAGTGTTGGGGAGACTATCATTTGAAGCACAAGAGCAAGGAGTTCATCATCAACCCACCCTTTGTTACTTCTTGGAGAGTGGTGTCTCCTAGATTGGCTAGGTGTCACTTGGGAGCCTCCGACAAGATTATGGAGTTGATCCAAGGAGTTTGTAAGGGCAAGGAGATCGCCTACTTCGTGAAGATCTACCGCTAGTGAGGCAAGTCCTTCGTGGGCAACGGCCATGGTGGGATAGACAAGGTTGCTTCTTCATGGACCCTTCATGGGTGGAGCCCTCCGTGGACTCGCGCAACCGTTACCCTTCGTGGGTTGAAGTCTCCATCAACGTGGATGTACGATAGCACCACCTATCGGAACCACGGCCCAAAAATCACCGTGTCTTCAAATTGCATTTGATTTCTCCAAACCCTTCCCTTTACATTCTTGCAAGTTGCATGCTTTACTTTCCACTGCTCATATACTCTTTGCATGCTTGCTTGAATTGTCTGAAGATTGCTTGACTTGTGCTAAGATAGCTAAAATCTGCCAAAGACTAAAATTGGGAAAAGGTTAAGTTTTTAATTGGTCAAGTAGTCTAATCACCCCCCCTCTAGACAAACTTCCGATCCTACAAGTGGTATCAGAGCTTTGGTCTCCATTTACATTGATTTCCATAGCTTTTGGTGGTCGTAGCCTTGGTTTCACAACCTAGGAGAGTATGGCGTCTAGCGAGGGAAATTATCACCGTAGAGGTCCTTACTTTTATGGTACGAATTTTGCTAGTTGCAAGCATAAGATGAAAATGCATATTCTCGGACATAACCCCGCCGTTTGGGCTATTGTGTGTATTGGCTTGCAAGGTGAATTCTTTGATGGGAGAGAACCAAACCGTGAAGCTAGCGCGGAAGAGTTGAAGATGCTGCAATACAACGCTCAAGCTTGTGATATCCTCTTCAACGGATTGTGCCCCGAAGAATTCAACAAAATCAGCCGTCTTGAGAATGCAAAGGAAATTTGGGATCCTTTGATTGATATGCATGAAGGTACCGACTCCGTCAAGGAATCCAAGTTGGATGTGCTCCAAAGTCAACTTGACAAGTTCAAAATGAAGGATGGTGAAGGTGTCGCTGAAATGTACTCTAGGCTTGCTCTTATCACAAATGAGATTGCGGGCTTAGGAAGTGAAGAGATGACCAACAAATTCATCATCAAGAAGATCCTAAGAGCATTGGATGGAAAATATGATACCATGTGCACATTGATCCAAATGATGCCAAATTGCAAGAATCTCAAGCCAACGGAGGTCATTGGAAGAATTGTTGCTCATGAGATGTCACTCAAGGATAAGGAGGAACTTCACAACAAGTCAAGTGGTGCTTACAAAGCCTCATGTGAAGCCCCTACATCATCAAGTGAGAAACAAACCTTCAATGAAGAATTGAGCTTAATGGTGAAGAACTTCAACAAATTCTACAAGAGTAGAAGCAAAGAGAGAAGCTCCAAGTCAAGGTCCTACAATGACAAAAGATCTTCCAGT